>NW_019396263.1:96307-283758 GCF_000591075.1 Eurytemora carolleeae | reverse complement strand
AATTGGTTAGTTCATGGTATGAGAGTAAATCAGTCACCATCTTTCCTATTGATAAGTTGTTTAAAAGAAATCCTCTGATGGGAGGTTGCGTGAATGTTAAATAGCATGTTTTAAAATATTCTCCGGTGGGAGGTTGCGTGAATAATTCTTACTCCGTTTCATCTAGCTCCGGCTCCGGTGGGCCGGAGCAAAAAAATATGCTGCTACTATCTTCCAGCATTCAGAAAAAGCTAAATTTTTACAGAATTTTTGCGGAAGTTTTTTCACTTCTACTTTTCAATGTACCGCCATGAGTTAGATCGACATGCATGTAAGTTTTTTGGGATGATCGTTTATAAATTTGTTTATAAATAATATTTTTTATTATTTAAAGTACGAAATTTTTCTCTTGCATGCCATTGAACATGTATGTATACCTTTTTCTTTTTATTAAAGGTTAATGAGAAAAAAAAAATACAATACAATACTTTATTCCTAAGCGGCCCTTAAACACTATACAATTCAAACATAACTTTAACATATACATATAATAAATTTTTACTAATTCCAATGTATAATTACAACTTTGTGATGAAACATTTCCCTTAATAACTAAACAAACACCTAATATTTAACTAGCGTGACAGCTTCGAGAAAATCCCTTGTGAGAGAATAATTTTTAGATTTTTTCTTTTTAAATTCGAACGCTGCACGAACAACTATCAAATTATATCCATGGTCTTATATTTTTCTTCTTTTTACTTCTCTTCTCTTCTGCCACCATTACTCAATCTAAATAATAGAATCCTCAATCAAATAATTCAAATAATAAAATAGAATCTTCAATCAAATAATTCAAATAATAAAATAGAATCTTCAATCAAATAATTCAAATAATAAAATAGAATCTTCAATCAAATAATTCAAATATAAAATAGAATCTTCAATCAAATAATTCAAATAATAAAATAGAATCTTCAATCAAATAATTCAAATAATAAAATAGAATCTTTAATCAAATAATTCAAATAATAAAAAAGAAATTTCAATCAAATAATTCAAATAATGAAATAGAATCTTCGATTAAATAATTCAAATAATAAAATAGAATCTACAATCAAATAATTCAAATAATAAAATAGAATCTTTAATCAAAAAATTAAAATAAAAAAATCAAATCTTCAATTAAATATTTTAGATAATACATATTCAGCAATATTTAAAAAAAATTGAAACTTTAAAAAAAATCAAATTCCAGATCTTTAAAATCTAGTTTTAATAATTTAGTCTATCTATACGAAATGAAAAACGTAAGAATATTGTAAAATCAGCATACTACATTTTGCTTAAAACTGTGTTTTAAAAAGATTCATAATTTGGATGACTTTTTATATTTAATACTTCACATATTTTTAATAATGTTGAAATTTATTTTCATTTCATTATTTTCGATAATTTAATTGTTTGGCTTTGGCCTTGAAACTTCAAAGTAACAAAACTAAAGTGTAAAAAAGGTTAACTCAAAGTTTGATTGTTATTTTCTAAACATAAAAACAAAAATGCGAATTATAATAAAAAAGTATATATTATTAGAAAATAATAAGATTAATAGATAATTAAAATTAGAACTTTAATCAGAGAAAACATGATAAAAATCATAAATACCATTAAAAAATACATTAAAATGAGAACTAGGAAGGATTCATGAGTTTTGTTTATGTTTAAATGTGTTGTATCAGGACAGTTCTTAAACAAAGGAATTGAGTTCTTTGCAACAAACTCTGATTTTCTAATCCCTATATCTTTGCAACACAATTTGTCGTAGACCTTAGATATTTTAAACTAAGCCGTCTGTTAGATCAAATAATCTAAGTTTAAAATATCAAAGGTTTACTCCATCAGGTTGCAATCAGGATTAGGAAATTTGAGTTTGTGACAAAGACTCTGTTCCTTTTATTGTGTAAAAACAATAACAAAGATACACGATCCAAAATTCCAGGTAGAAAGGCCGGGTCTGGGCAACCAAGGTTTGCTAACAGCTGTCTGTTTACATTAAAACTAGTTCCTGAGTTGTCCTAAGTCATCTAAAACTGTTATTATATATGTATATGTAATATATGTACAAAATATGTAAGTAAGAGATAATTAAGTATCACATTAAAAATCTTTAAAACAAATTCGAAAATATACCTAAAGCTTTGTAGCGAGGGATACGACAGGGAAAGACTTTCTGATGGAAAGACACTTCTCCCGATCGATGAAAAGTGAATTTGATTTTATCTTTAAATCATGCTCGAGTCTAGCCTTGTTCTGCAGCAGGTTCTAACAATTAAATAATGTTTTAATAATGTTAATAATTTATGATGAATTTATGAATTTAATATCCATGTTTATAATAAAATAAACTGATAATTTCTAATTGTGTTTTCGTCACAAAAATGACTTGCGCATTTCTATTGCAGAAAAACATAAGAATTATCAGAATTAAACACTTTAAATCTAGAAAAATTACATTAGTTTCCACATTATTCAACAAAGAGAGCATCGCAAACCTCTAAATTTGGATTGCAAAAAGTACACCTGGGTTGTTTTTTGTGCCAATTTTGGGGGTTAAAGCTTGCGGATAATACAAAATGTATATTTTGGTCCATTTGCTTTCTTGAAAACATAAATACATGAAATTATTTTACATTTTATTTTGTATTTATATGTAGGAGTAGTTTATAAATAACAACAGTTGTTTGTTTCACAAATACAAATGATTAATAATTCTAAAAATTCTACGAGATATCATGAAGGGGTTCACTTCTAGTCTGCACATTAGATATTTGTAAAATAATGTTGGTGGGGTTTCTATACTGTCATTAGCTATTTGTAGCAAAATCTTCGGGATTTCTATTCTGTCATTAGTTATTTGTACCATAATGTTAGGTTTAATACCTGATGAGACATCTCTGCTTCATTAAGTTTCCTGTTTAATAGATCAATACTCTCCTGGATCTGTCCAACCTATAGAGAGATATATAGTTTAATCAAACATAGAGAGATATCGAATTTAATCAAACATAGAGGGATATCGAGTTTCATCAAACATAGAGAGATATTGAGTTTAATCATACATAGAGAGATATCAAGTTTCATCAAACATAGAGAGATATCGAATTTAATCAAACATAGAGAGATATCGANGGGTCCCTTGTCCCTAGAGAGTACACAATTATATTCACTCAGCTAAACCTTCAGGGGGGGTCCCTTGTCCCTAGATAGATATTGAGTTTAATCAAACATAGAGAGATATCGAGTTTAATCAACATAGAGAGATATTGAGTTTAATCAAACATAAAGGGTTATCGAGTTTAATCAAACATAGAGAGATATCTAGTTTAATCAAACATATAGAGATATAGAGTTTAATCAAACATAGAGTTTTATCAAATATAGAGATATATTGAGTTTAATCAAACCCAAGGTCAAAACTTTTAAATCTTAAATCTGTTCATAACGCGCTGAGTTGGTTCCCCTCCCTCGGTCCCGGTTCAATCCTTGTTCCAGAGATAATCCTGGTTGGAATTAAAGGGGGTTCGAGTCGACTGAACAAGCCAAGGACTAGGTCATGCTATGTAGCTTTATGAACAGTTATAGGACTCTTGTTTGGGTTTTAGCCTTTATCTCCTTTCATTTTTCCTTAACAGTCCCTTTAAATTATCGTAATTTTAAAATTTGAAAGTTTAAAGAAATGGATCATTGACCCTTGACACAGCTAGTGCAAAAGCTATTTTTGCAGTAATCTATCTGTCTATCAAAAATAGGCCAAAAACAATGCCTTCCTGTTTAGCAAATCGTTTTTGCAAAGCTTTTGGTGGGATAAACAAATATTAGATTTTGCAAGTCATTTTTCCATTTAGATTTTGCAGAGAAAACACGAAACCAACACTTTTCTTTAATTCAAAATTGATAAAAGAAAAAGGTTTCATAAATGCTTTTCGGTTGATTTTAAAACATATGATTCGTTGATCTTTTAAACATTTTGACAAATCTATCTAAGGTCGGAGTTAATGAATAGGTAGAAGAAATTGAATTAGATACAGAGAGTTCAACTCTGGATGAAAAAGTTTAACTATTGAAACAAAAGATATAAACATACTTCTTTTACATCAAAATAAATCAAGGATGCATTCAAATTCAAAAGTATGCGCAAACAAGTAGTATGTAGTATCTGAAATTTATATTAGTAAACTTTTTGAATCCAAACTCAGACGCGTACTCGGGGGTTGTCTATAAAGGTTCAACCCCCTCCCCCTTGATCAGCGAAATCTATGGTTTCCCATAGTTTTTGTGCCGCATTGGTTGCTGAGCCCCCCCCCCCCTAGAAAGAAAAAATGTTAGCCCCCTGAACAAATTCCTGAATACGCCCCTACCTGAACTTCAATTATTTAAAAAAAAAACTAAATCATTGAACTGTTTTGTCAATTTTAAAAGTGCATTTAACATGGAAAAAGGCAAATTTTATTTTCAATTTTTCTATTACAAGATTAAATCCAAAATTGATGAATTATTGATTAATTGATTGATTACCTCTTCTACCAGCCTATGATGAGGAGGATCCCTGCAGAGTTCTATATCAGGCCGATGAGATCTTGCCTCCAACCTGGTCTGAGCAACCTTCAGGGGGGGTCCCTTGTCCCTAGAGAGTACACAATTATATTCACTCAGCTAAACCTTCAGGGGGGGTCCCTTGTCCCTAGAGAGTACACAATTATATTCACTCAGCTAAACCTTCAGGGGGGGTCCCTTGTCCCTAGAGAGTACACAATTATATTCACTCAGCTAAACCTTCTGGAGGCGCCCAGCTTGTCCCTAGAGAGTATACAGTTATTTTTACCCAGATAAAATCCAGAATGTACGGTACAGCTGAGTCCGACCGGTTCCGGTACATGCAATTACTGGGTCGATATAATTTTTCTATCCATTTAGCGCTATTTTCGATCACATTTTTACCAAATATCTATAATAACCACCTTTCTAACACTGCAAACCAAGATGTGCACGCTCTAACACAAAATTAAAGCAGTATTTTACCATTTACTCCTTTTAAACAGAAACAGTAGCCCCAAGAATAAATTGTGAATAAACTTAGTAAAATGCAACAAGGGGAATGACTCACATGTACAGCGGTGAGGGGTATATCTTCAATTTAAAAGAGAGGGGAGGGGGAGGGAGGAGGAGATGCATATTGCATGCAAAAATGAAGATGATTCAATGAAGGGTAAAACTTATGAGACTGAGACTTTTACGTATAAATATTAGAAATGCAAAGGAGTTGAGTTTTTGCCACAAACTCTGATTTTCTATTCTCTATATCTTTGCAACCCAATGTCGTAGACCTTAGATATTTCAAACTGTTAATACTTATAGATAGAATAATCTAAGTTTGAAATATCAAAGGTTTGCACCATCTGGTTGCACAGATATTGGGATCAGAATATTTGAGTTTGTGGCAAAAACTCAATTCCTTTATCTGGTTATATATTAGAAAATCAAAACCTTCTCAAAATAGCTCACAAAGAAGTTATTGTTGAAAACATGCAAGATTTCAATGGTCGCTGCAATTTACTCTATACTTTAACGTAAAACATAATTCGTTTAAAGATTTGATGTCACCTGATTGCTTTCTTGAGATGCTCAATATGTTTTTCTTGATCGTAGATCTCTTGCATTGTTTTGCTAAGATGAGATTGTAGTTTGTTGTGTGCATCGTTGGTCTGGAAAAATAAAAAAAATAAAAAATAGATTTTTTTTATGGAAACTAGAATTCACCAGTTTTAAGCTGTAGCATCTTTCTTTAATAAAAACTTATCAATTTAATCCAAAAAAAAAATTTTAATGGGATTTTTTTTCTTAAAGGCATTACTTTTCTTTACAAAGTCAAAAAGATCATTTAGATAAAATCTGGGTGAAGCATGAATCTTTATCTAATCATCCATATAAAAATTATGTCTGCACCAAAATAAAAAATATTATTTTTGTATTGTTACCCACAAAGGGGATATAAAAATGATGATTCCAAGTTCGAAAAAAGTCTTCTGCCTTGATTGTGGTCTTTAAATGGCTTATTTCAAGAAAGGAAAAATGTTTATAGAATTGCAAAAATTCATAAATTTAAGGAAACAGGCAATATAAATTCCGGACAGTTGTCTCTGACGTCTCATCACTAGGTAACCCTGTATAATGAAAATCAGTTGTGTCAACAGCTTTAACAACAACTTTTGGAATTTAATTTGTCGCTTCAAATTAATTTCTACTCAATTGCTTCTATACAGGTGATTTCATGTATTCTCCAGAAAGTAAGTATCATGAAACTATGAAGACAATCTCATGAAAAGAAGGGATTTACAGGGTTACCCATAAAAGATGAGACTTCAGAGACGACTGTACGGAATCTAATACTGACTGTTTCCTTATATTTATGATCACCTGAAATCATAAACTTCTTTTTCTTTTGCAAAATCATTTAATAAACCATTTAAAGACAAATTCAAGACAGAAGATTTAATCAAAACAAAAATTCGTCATATTTGAAAAGTTGCCAGTCGTCTTTACAGTCTCACCCTTTGTGGGTAACTCGTAACTGTACGGACCATGGTAATTCTCTGTTGGAAGGAAATGTTTGTATTTACCTCTGTAATTCTCTGTTGGAAGGATATGTTTGTATTTACCTCCGTAATTCTCTGTTGGAAGGATATGTTTGTATTTACCTCTGTAATTCTCTGTTGGAAGGATATGTTTGTATTTACCTCCGTAATTCTCTGCTGGAAGGACATGTTTGTATTTACCTCCGTAATTCTCTGCTGGAAGGACATGTTTGTATTTACCTCCGTAATTCTCTGCTGGAAGGATATGTTTGTATTTACCTCCGTAATTCTCTGTTGGAAGGACATGTTTGTATTTACCTCCGTAATTCTCTGCTGGAAGGATATGTTTGTATTTACCTCCGTAATTCTCTGCTGGAAGGACATGTTTGTATTACTCCAGTGAGACCACATCTCATTAGCACATTGAGTAATGAGGTTATCTACCTCAGCCCTCAACCTCTGACTAGCAGATCGGGCAGCTGAACAATTTAAAAATTGAAAATAAAGTTTTTTGAATATTCACCAAATATCTTAAGTGCCCTGCGTTGCCAGTGAAATTTTAAAAACACTTCAAAAAACAATTTTGAAACAAATGTTACCCCTTAGGGTTTCTGGTACCCTTGGGTCTTCTTTAGATAATTCAGCTAATTTGGTGCAGACTGTTGGCCCGCTATAGCTTTTATATTATATATGAGCCTTATTATGTACGTATGGACAAAATGGTTTTAACCGCGAGACAAATTTCATTACAACAGGACCTGAGGTAAAAGAAATCAATTTTCATAGAAAAAAACATGGTTATCTAATTCATTCCTGATCAAACATAGCTTTGGGTGCTTTTGGGAATCAGGCGTGCCACTTGGAGCCTGGAGGGTCACGTGAAACATTTGTCTTAATACCTGTAATCTTAACTACATTGTTTGTAAGTTCTGTTGCCAAACTTTCCTAAATTTATAGTTTATATACCTAATTCCTTAGCCTACGTACATTATGTATAATGTTTTGACTTTTTGACTTTTAACCATTTTTTTATTGATCCATCATCCCTATTTACGCCCCTACACCAAACCAGGATTAAGTTGACTGTCAATTCCTGCCAGGATTTGCAAACAATCTTCCAGGGTTTGCAAACACTCTGCCTGACTGTGCAAGCAAGGTTTTACTTTGGAAGTTATGTCGATTCCAGGCCGATAAATATTGCAACCAAAAACAAAGTATTAGGATTGCGGTTTCTTTATAAGTTTTAATGAGAAAATCTATAAAACATTATACAACCCTTATAATGCTGTATAATGCTTTTTTTGTTTAGTTTGACAAATACAGTAAAAATTATTTCAGTGTGTATTCTTACTGCAAAAATAAATCAAAATTTCATAAAACTCTCAAAATTAAATTGCTTACAACCAGGAGCAATGAGCATGCTTCTTTACAAACAAACTCCTTCACAAGTTGTTTACGATATTTTATCCTAGACAAATTCATATTTGTCCTTGTTTTCCCTACCCCTAATATAAAATTCCCTGCAGGTGTTTCGGGGGGGGGGGGGAATATAATGAATTCCCTGAGAACAGACACTTAACTTGAATTCTATTTGGTGAAAACCTTTATATTTTATTCAACTGGAGGTCTTCAGATTGATTGATTGATTTATTGTGATTATCTTGGTCCCTTTAAACTATCCAGGAAAAAATGAGTAAATAGTTTCTCAAGAGAGCGTTTCGCGCCCTTCTTTTAATTAATCGTGTGTTGCTGATATATCTGCAAACAATGGAAATAACAAATTTGATTTTCTAATTACGAGATCTTTACACCAAATGTCGTATATACTTTTGATATTTTAAGATATGAATTCTGTCAGATCTGCAAATCTTGGAAATAACAAAGAAATTGACTCTTTGCCACACAATCTAATTTTCTGATTACGAGATCTTTACAACTTTAGATATTTCAAAACATGAATTCTGTCGGATCAAATAATCAAAGTTTGAAAAAAATCGAAGGTTTATACAAAATTAGGTTAGAAAATTTGAATTTGTGGCAAAGATTTCACTCCTTCAAATGGTTTGACAGATTTTCCTCTTTTGGTGATATAAAAGCATTTTTTAGATTTTGATTTTTTGATTTAGATCTCATATGAGGTTCTACAATAAAAAATTGTGTATTTTGACGATTATTGGATGCAAACAAACAAACAAATATATATGAATAAGTGAATTTCTGTCAAAGAACATTCAGAAAATTCAGACATGGCAACCGAAAAGTCATCAGAAATTAATTATGATGCATTACTGGTAATTGTTGGTTTTCATTGTTAGTAATAAATTAATGTGAATAATGAATAAAAGGGTTAAATCTACTCCAAAATTCTTATTATCAAAATCTTAAAATACTTTTCTTTCAATAGAAGTCACAAAAATAATGTTCTTTGGAAAATTTTCAAGAGTGAATCTGGTCGTGTTCCCAACTAACCTTGTTTCCTAAATCCTGAGGGAATTCCTTTATATTAACCGCCATAATAGTTCGAGGGAATTCCTTTATATTAACTGCCATAATAGTCCGCAGTAATCAGAAATAATAATAAATCTCAAGAAACTGTGGCAAATATTTATATATTTCATTGCAATAACAACATGTTTATTATTAAAAGAAATTCTATCATTGTGTTCAACCTACCAAAACATCTAGCAGAATACAAAATAGAAATCTGATCAAACTGATTATTTTTTTAGAAATGGTTATCAAAATGCTAAAATCAAGAAAATAATTATGGTATAATTGGAAAAACTAAAATCTTTTATCATAGTGTAACAAAACTTTTTGAGGAATTCGAAAAAAAAAATATCTCTATACATTGATACGCATTTGGCATAAAAAAGATGTTCCACAAAATTGATATATTACGTGGCAAACAAAATACAATCAGAGTATAAATTCCATATAAGAACTCCAATATATCAGTTACTGCAACACAAACAAAAAATAGCAAATTGTTTACTGCAATTAAGTTATTTTCATGCAAATTAATTTAGTGCAGTAATTGTAAAGAATGATTCAAAAATTATGGCTTTTGAAATATTATTAGCCAAAATATCACTTACATTGTGATGTCTGGATATTCCTATTGCTGAAGTCTGCCCATGTTTCAGGAATACTCACATTCGGATCAACCTACAAAAATGTTTTAGTCGGTTCAAAACGCGCTCAGTCGATGGCCCTTTCTTAGAAACTATTCTAAATGAACTGGATTTGCCGGTATTCCCAGAGTTAAACTTAAAGCTTTCAGTTTAAAAGTTAACACTGTTGAATCGAGTTCAGTCGATGTGGCTCATCGCTATCCTGACAAAAAGTTTTAGCCTCATGTCTCTTTACTCATTATCATTTATTAATTAATTATAAAACTTATTTAATGTGAATTATAATTAATGGTAATTGAACCTAATCTTTTCTGCCGCAAAGATTTATGACAATTAAACCTTATCTATATCTCCATGAAGATTAATGATAATTAGACCTTATCTATATCTCCATGAAGATTAATGATAATTAGACCTTATCTATTCCTCCATGAAGATTAATGATAATTAGACCTCTTGTATTCCTCCATGAAGATTAATGATAATTAGACCTGATCTATTCCTCCATGAAGATTAATGATAATTAGACCTTATCTATTCCTCCATGAAGATTAATGATAATTAGACCTGATCTATTCCTCCATGAAGATTAATGATAATTAGACCTTATCTATTCCTCCATGAAGATTAATGATAATTAGACCTTATCTATTCCTCCATGAAGATTAATGATAATTAGACCTGATCTATTCCTCCATGAAGATTAATGATAATTGGACCCTATCTATTCCTCAATAAAGATTATTGATAATTAAGCCTCTTGTATTCCTCCATGAAGATTAATATTAATGAAACCTTTTCTATTCCTCCATGAAGATTAATATTAATGTAACAGCTTTTCTATTCCTCAATGAAGATTGATATTAATGTAACCTTTTCTATTCCTCCATGAAGATTAATGGCTCTACTGGTGTTCATAAGGTTGTGGCAGGTATGATCGATATTGATGCTATGATCCTTGTTTGCCAGATCTCTCTCTAGTTGATGACGGGCATTCCTAAACAAGTTGAAGAGTAATTATGTCCAGCGTATACACATCTACACATTTATTGTGTTCAACATATTGAAAACATTAAAAGACTCTTCCACTTATTGGAAACTGTTAAAGTAGGAATATCGCAGGTCTATTCTGAGTGGCATGATTTGTACGTTTTGCTTCTACTTGGTTAATGTGAGTTACGTCTTTCTTAAAATGTTGATCGAATTCCCGAAAACTTTGATCTAATCTCAAAAATTTTGATAGAATGACATTTAACTTTGATCAAATTTCAAAAATTTTGATCGATTCTTAAAAACTTTGATAGAATTTTCTGATAAAACCTCAACAACTTGGATGAAATCTGAATGGTTAACATCTTTCCACAATAAGAACACAATAAGGTAAACTTTTTGCAATGTTTTAAAAGTTTTCTGTTTTTTAAAATGTTTTTTTATTACCTATTAACTCCCAATTGATGGTTAACTTGCTCCAAAGTCCTCTTCATCCGGTCCTGGCAGGCCTTGATATTATCCACCTCTCTCATCAGAGAGTTCTCAACATTATCATTCACAACATCAATTCCTTTCCTCCCCTCCCTGAATTCAAATTTTTCATTTAAAAAATGTTTATTTCTTAAAAAGAAAAAGTTTAATTTCAAGTTCAAGTGACCCCCATGTCAAGAGTGGAATGCACATTGGTACCATTTAATTCTTTATCTGTGCTTCAAATCTGGAAACATTTAAAATTTTAACTATTTTCTTCTTTGTCTTTGCTACAAAAATCTGCAAGTAAAAATATCAATCTTCTTTCCCTAAAATGGACGTCATTTCTTTTAACCTGTTATAAATGCACTCTGAGTTGACTCTCATGGGGCCTTCAGTTTCTGCAAGAGCTCTCTCTAGATTCTTCCTCATAGCCTCCAGCTGATGCGTCTCATTGATATTCCTCTCCAACTCGGTCTGCACCTCTGATCTCCAGAATGTCTAGAAATGATCAGAAATCTATCGTTGTGTTCGAAATATTGAAAATGACAGTTTGACCTGTCAAACACTGATACATTATGTCTCGACAGTGTTGTATTGATATACATATATGGAAGCATTGAATCAATAAATTGGTTCTTTTAGAATTACAGAACAAAAGTGTAGCGTCAAATATCCATTTTGATAGAAATAATTCATAAAACTTAAATGGAATCTAATGAACGCTTAGAAATACGACCACTAAGAACAAAAATATTGTAATTTAAGCATGAGAATCCTTCATAGTGAATTTTAAAAAGAATTATCAATTATTTAAAATACGCAATGAGAAAATGCTGCTCTAAATGCATTGCAAACCTCATCGTGAAGACGTTCTCCGATCCTTCTATCGGCATCCCTCTGAGTCATCACCGTCTTATCATCTCTCTCACGAATTAACCTAATCGCCTCATTTCTTACTCTCTCACTCTGGTTCCTGGAAGCACCAACCAACATTAAACTTTTTTTAACGAATGTAAATCGGGTTTTTTTATGAGAACTAATTACTTCACAGTTTAACTTGATGTCCTAATAAAAAACTTTTGAATTTGTGTGGGTTAGTTTCATAGATTATTTAAGATATTATCTCAGTTGGAAATTTTATTAATCTCTTATTTGACTGATTTCTTAACTCTGACAAATTAGAAATGGGTTAAAGAAACGATTATCGTATAACTTTGGGTTGCTCCGATATAGGGATTAGAAAATAAGAATTTGTGGTAAATTCATTTCTTAAACTATTTGATCTAACAGACCTCATAGTTGAAATTAAGTTCTAAAAAGAAAGAAAAATTAGAACTCGCATGGCTGTGATTATTAGTTCCTTTCCAGAGTATAAGTTTACTGGTATAGGTTCCTGCTGGCATCTGCTGAGTTGTAATGATCTATGTTGGAGGCCGACCAATCAGACGGTGAAAACCTGTCATAGAAAATTGGGTTCATAAAGAGTATTTATAAAACTGTGGAATAGTAAGACGACATTTAATCAATCTTATGTGCATTTGATATTGTTTTCGTAGTTTGAAAATCAACTCAGATTAAGGAAAATGGGTCAGTGTACACTGCACAGTTGCTGTGTTATATGTTTACTTAAAATCATGACTTCAGACTTATGTCATCTACCTATTTTGCATTTTTTTTGGTCCCACTGCAGAAAAATAAATTCAAATCAACCTGGAAATGCACAAGCTACAACTTTTGTGTGATAAAAAATAGGACACTATTTGTTTGTAAACAAAGGAATTTAGTTGTTGCCACAAACTCTAATTGTCTAATGATATATATCTTTGCAACCCATAATGATGTAAACCTATGATAAATCAATCTCAGAATATTTGATGTAACGCAATTTATAGTTTGAAATATCTAAGGTCTTCGCCATTGGGTTCCAGACAAAAATCGAGTTGTGGCAAGGACTTAATTCCTTACTTCCACTAACTACAAGCCAGTGTTTTGTCAAAAGCACACAGTAAGGAAATATATTGCATAAAGGATAGCATTTTGTTAAGATATGATAACATTTTTCAGGTATCTGTAATAAATTTCAGGCACTTAGGCACTTAGGCAGGCAGTTATGCCCAAATAAGACATGCCTACATAATATGTTAGTAATTCTGAAATGTTTATTTGATGTCAAATACAAAATGTTAAGGTCAGACGTCACAGAAAATAAAAAGTTAAACATTTAGAAATGGCTGCCCTGAGCTAGCTGGGAACTCTTGCATTGTGAATATGGAAATCAATGCTTGATCTCGATCTTTTCTTAATCTGCAGATTAGTTTAATGTTTATTCGATATCCATGGTAAGCGTACTCTGGAAGAATAACTGAAATGAAGAGATTTAGCATTGATCCTCAAATTGAAAGTGCCCACAGTGGATATCAAGATCAAGTTATCGGGATTATAAGTATCCAACAGAACAGTTCCCAGCTCTGTACTTCTTTACCTAGTATAGTTTGCCATTCTAGCAGCCTGCATTGGTGCAGTGTTTACCACACTAGGGTAGTTAGTATAACCAGAGTTCCCCAGACCTTAAAATACAAAATTAAATATGTCTGAAATCAATTCTCATTGAGGTTGGAATTAATTAATGAAGAAAAGTAGTTTAACTGGTCTGCCTGATTTAAATTTAGTTCTAGTGCCGCCAGGATCAGATGAAAGCATGGAGAATTGATTCAATTTTATCTTGGCGGCACTCCGGACCTAATCAAACTACTTCTCGACTCTCTTGCTCATAAGATGCCATCTCTGTAACATCATCACAGAATAAGAAGGAGAGCTACTTGTCTTCAGATTTTTCCCTATGGTCAACTACACTGCTTTAAATCTACTTACTCGTCGTAGCACCTTTCGGATGATAATGTGCATTCTCACCAGTGCTATATGCAGAGTAGCGCCATGCAGACCCTCACATAATCTAAGTAAGAAGGTCGGGTGCTACTCTGTTTGTAGCACTGCACTGGTGAGTCACACACTCTCTTCTCACATTGCTATATGCAGAGTGGCGCCAGAGCCTCACATAACTTAATCAAGAAGGTCTGGTGCTACTTGTATAGCACTGCACTACAACACTACAATATTATCACATAAATTGATTTACAATTCAGACCTGCATTGAGCCCATGGCTGTCCAGATAGTTGTTCGCCATCGGTGGTTTAGTAGCCCCTCCTCCTGCCCAGGGCATAGGTTTGGAGTAGGCTCCAGACATCCTAGGCATATTGTATATAGTTGGTTTGTTTTTGGATCTTTTTATAGCCTATATCAGGGTCAAAATTTATCATAATGTAAGAAGAGCAAATGTTTTCAATATTGTTTATTCGAACACATATTACCCTGGCAGAGTATTTGTTTTAGATGAAAAATATTGAAAAGTTTAATAAAAGTGAACTTTAACAGAATACAGTTTTGAAAAACTACTCAAACCAATTCACAACCATACCTGCGAACTCTACCGTCTACAGTTACACCAGTTACACCACCTCCTCCTCCTCCACCACGGTTCTCAGAGTAGGATCTTAACAGACAAAGTTCAAGGGATTGTTGACCTATTCAAAATACGCTGAAAGGGACTGTAAGCGTAATTTCTAGAAAGACCCTAAATGTAAAGATGGTAATGTCTGATTCACAACGTTATCCTTGAAACCTTTATATGATAAATATTGTGGAAGATATCTGATTCATACTTAATCAGACAATGCTATTAAGGGTACCGCCGTGAATCGGACATTCCAATCTTTGCATGGATATTCACTTGGAATTACGCTTATAGTTCCTTGCAAGAATGTAAGGCAAGGAAAGTTTATTGCGGTCGTGTATACTCTGCGTACATATTGAAACCAGTTCTCTTTGGGCGGAATTTGTAAACAAGAATAGATGCATCAGTGTTCGTTTAGTATCCGAGGAGGTTAAAAGCATTACATTTTGAAAATTTTGATAATTCACATAATCGATTTTTTAAGTGAAAGATGGATCCCATTTCAGGCTTCGACATCCGTCTTGTGTTTACACTACCGCCTAGAGACAGTACACTGCAGTACAAAAGATGTGTACACTTCTAAAATAACTTTCCTTGCCTTACAATCCTTGGTCCCTTGTAATCCCTACAAATTTTCGGAATTAAGATCACAACGCTAACGCTTTGCTGCTGCCCAAAGCTGTTCAGCTGCAGAAGATATTTACTTTTGTGTGAAATGGTTCAATTAGATTTAAAACTAGGTTTCTTGTAACGTTTGTGTTTTTATAATTCTAAAAATTGATATTTTACAAACAATCCCTTCTTAAATAAAGTTAAAAAATATTTTTAAATCTCATCAAACAAAACCAGAGAAGAAAGACTTGAAAATTCTTTTAAAAATTAATGTGAATGCTACTTTTGAAGCACTGCAAGGAAAGAAAGTTTCTGATTGGTTGAAAATATGGTCTCACATTCTGTTACTATTCGATTGGTGGGAATGTGAAAACAAGAGTATAATGTTATTATTTTGTACTGTTTTAATCTTACAACCTAGGCCTCCTGATGTTGGCCGGCGGGGTTCCGTTGAAATCATGTTGATAGGTGGATACGTTAGACAACATCATACTGCGCTAATTTAACCAAAACATTTATCCATTGTTTAAAACTTTCAGGTATGGCTAATTAAAAACTTTTTTGTCCTAAAAGTCGCTAACTTTTGGGACATTTCTAAAGATAGGACATTTTATAAATAGGACATTTCATAGACAAAGTAGATTTTTCATGGATAGGGTAAATTATGTTTTTTATCCAAAATAATCTTTTTTGATATGCTGTACTCTTTTATTTACGATATAAGAACACAGATTTATCTCTTGCTATGAAATGCCCCGCAATAAAATATCCTGCTATGAAATGTCCTACTATGAAATGTCCTACTATGAAATGTCCTACTATGAAATGTCCTTCTATGAAATGTCCTATCAATAGAGTGATTTTCTTGTCTGCTAATTACCCATCATAAATTGACTTTCCATGAAATGACGAAAAAACCAAAAAAATGTGGTAAATTGCAATGTACTCTTTTTTAAGTCTTATGCTAATTTTTATTTTATAGTCTGGTTCCTTATGCTGCAGGGGGTGATAGGTTGAGAGGCGTGTCAATAGCTAAATTTGTATGGGTGGAGCTGTTCTGCATGCTCCTGGCCCTAAGGCCTAGTATTGACTGCCTGAATGCCTGACTGCCTGAATGGCCTGATTATTACTGCAGAGGGGAATATCTGAAGTTTGTCAAGGATATCCAGTAAATTGGAGAACTTTAACTTACAATCCAATCACAAGGCCAACCCAGGCCCTTCATGCCAACCCAGGCCCTTCATGTCAACCCAGAACTTTTAAGTCAACCCAGGCCCTACATGCCAACCCAGGCCCTTCAAGCCCAACCTAGGCCCTTTAAGCCGACCCAGAACCTTTAAGTCAACCCAGGTCCTTCATGCCAAACCAGGCCCTACATGCCAACCCAGGCCCTTTAATTCAACCCAGGTCCTTCATGCCAACCCAGGCCCTACATGCCAACCCAGGCCCTTCAAGCCAACCCAGGCCCTTCAAGCCAACCCAGACTATTTGGCCCTTCAAGTCAATCCAGGCCCTTCAAGTCAACCCAGGACCTTCGTGCCAACCCAGGCCCTTCAAGCCAACCCAGACCCTTCAAGCCAACCCAGGCCCTTCAAGCCAAACCAGACTATTTGGCCCTTAAAGTCAATCCAGGCCCTTCAAGTCAACCCAGACCCTTCAAGCCAACCCAGGCCCTTCAATCCTACCCTACAGGCCCTTGGAGACTTACAAAACTATTTTTAACAAAAAAGTTTATTCTGTTGACAAAATAGGGGGAATAAGAGACAGGACATATAATTTTAGTACATTCTTAGCAGACAGGTTCTCCATTTGGAGAAAAAAAATCGTTAGAAGTCGTCTTTTTTGGTTTGTTTAAATGTGGTTTCTTACTTTACAACATTAGTTAAAAAGTAAAAAAACACACAAAAAAAGGAGTTTATAGCCATTCTTCAAATAATAATCAAATCAAATACAAATTTCTAAAATAGTATCAATACAACTTCTAATTTATAAATGGTATCCATATATAATATATATACCCTGCAGTTTATAAATTGTACCATTACATCATCTAATTTATGAAAAACTCCTGAATTTAGTAAATGGTTCCCTGCAGTTTTTAAATGATTCCCTACAATCTATAGTTTATAAATGGTTCCCTACACCCTGAAGTTTATAAATGGTTCCCTACACCCTATAGTTTATAAATGGTTCCCTACACCCTGGAGTTTATAAGTGGTTCCCTACACTCTGCAGTTTATAAATACTCTGCAGTTTATAAATAGTGTCCCTACACCCTGAAGTTGTTAAAGTGGTTTCCATATACGGACACTATACCAATATTTTATAAGATGACAGAAAAATTTGGAATAATGTAGAACTCAAAAGTTTTATTTAAAAACGAGATTCAATGAAATCCAGTGTCTCATGTTCTTTCGACCTTTCTGTATTCCCACTAATTACATTATTCCCTTGATGTTTCCCTCAATAAAACTTAGTTCCACTCAGAAAACTTGTTTACGTAAACTATGTATTTTTAACCTGTCACGTCAATAACTTATTTAACCCTTAATTCATTTAATATTTACCTGTATACAGAATACAAAATATAATTTTTATTGTGTTTACCAGCTACAAAATACATTTTTATTATTTTTACATGTTACAAAATACATCTATATTATCATAGGCGTATGAGAGCTTTATTGTGAGGGGGGCAATTTACGCACCCGTCAGCGCGTCGAAATTTATATTTGTTTACCCCCTATAGAAGATTTTGTGCCCCCCTAAAAACCCCCATCTTTACAAAATTACGGATTAGCTTTTATCTATATTAACAAACCGTATATCTTTCATACTCAGTTTTTGCTTCATTACAAAATATATTTTTATTACGTTTACAAAATAAATTTTTTAAAAGTTTACCCGGTACAAATACATTTTAAATATGCTTACCAGCTACAGATACATTTTATTAAGTTTACAAGCTACAAATACATTTGTAGTAAGTTTACTAGCTACAAAATAATTTTTATTTAGTTTACTAGCTGCAAACTATATCTGTATTGAGCTTACTAGGTACAAAATACATTTTTATTATGTTTACGAGCTACAAAATATATTTTCATTATGTTTACCAGTCGCAAAAAATACATTTTTATTATGTTTACAAGCTACAAAATACATTTTTATTAAGTTTACAAGCTACAAAATACATTTTTACTATGTTGACAAGCTACAAAATACATTTTTACTATGTTGACAAGCTACAAAATACATTTTTACTATGTTGACAAGCTACAAAATACATTTTTACTATGTTGACAAGCTACAAAATACATTTTTACTATGTTGACAAGCTACAAAGTACATTTTTTATGTTTACCAATTAAAATATACAATTTTTAACATCCATACTACCGGGCTATCTATCTTATGCAGAATGCAGATCTACCCGGATTAATAAATCAGTCTTCGATATTCTGTGTCGGTTATACCCTGCCGGGATAACTTTATTTGAGGGATCAAGCATTGATCCTCAAAGGAACTGAGTTTTTGTCACAGACTCTACTTTTTTAATCTTTTATCTTTGCTACCCAATGTGGTATACCTTTGATATTTCAAACTATGAGTTCTGTTAGACCAAATAATCTAAGCTTGAAATATCAAAGGTTTACATCATCAGATTTTAAAGATATAGGCATTAGACAATTTGAGTTTGTGACAAAAACTCAGTTCCTTTAAAAGTTATTTTTTTGGATATCGAGATCAATTGATCAAGCAAAATGATTCTTCACGCAAAGGTTCCGACCTTATAGTTAATTTTTGACATTTACTGTACAGATTACTCTAGTTCCGACCTCAGAGTTAATTTTTGACATTTACTGTACAGATTACTCTAGTTCCGAACTCAGAGTTAATTTTTGACATCTACCATACAGATTACTCTAGTTCCGACCTCAGAGTTAATTTTTGACAACTTCTGTACAGATTACTCTAGTTCCGACCTCAGAGTTAATTTTTGACATCTACTGTACAGATTACTCTAGTTCCGACCTCAGAGTTAATTTTTGACATCTACTGTACAGATTACTCTAGTTCCGACCTCAGAGGTAATTTTTGACATCTACTGTACAGATTACTCTAGTTCCGACCTCAGAGGTAATTTTTGACATCTACTGCAATACAGATTACTCTAGTTCCGACCTCAGAGTTAATTTTTGACATCTACTGCAGTACAGATTACTCTAGTTCCGACCTCAGAGTAAATTTTTGACATCTACTCAAGTACAGATTACTCTAGTTCCGACCTCAGAGGTAATTTTTGACATCTACTGCAATACAGATTACTCTAGTTCCGACCTCAGAGGCAATTTTTGACATCTACTGCAGTACAGATTACTCTGTACGGAATAAAATCTCCTAAAGTTTACGAACTTACTCTTTAGAATACATTTTTATAATATTCACTTTTTTCTGGTTATTCTACAAAGTTTTTATTTTATAACAGAAACAGATCTCAAACTCTGAAGAGGCCAAGGAAACCCAGATTTTTATAAAGCGCAGTTTATTAAACTACAAAACACTAGACACCCTTAAATACTTATTTTTTCCTGTTTATTTTGGCCTGGTTGCTTTGCATGATCAATGTTTTATTGCTGAATAGTACTCAATACACTGTTAGCTGTATCCAATATGCTATCCAAAGTAAGCTATCAAAATGTCGTCTTCAATTATAAAAATGGGACTGAGTATTACAAAATTTTATTTTCCTTTCTTCAAGCTTGAATCTTTTGGATAAGATAGTTTAAATCTATATCTAGACAAACTGTGATCACAATTCCAAATATATTTCTTCATAAGCTGTGATCACATTTCTAAATCTATTTCTTCATAAGCTGTGATCACATTTCCAAATATATTTCTTCATAAGCTGTGATCACATTTTCAAATCTATTTCTTCATAAGCTGTGATCACATTTCCAAATCTATTCCTTCATAAGCTGTGATCACATTTCCAAATCTATTTCTTCATAAGCTGTGATCAAATTTCCAAATCTATTTCTGCCTAAGCTTTAATCACATTTTTAAATCAATTTCTTCATAAGCTGTGATCACATTTCAAATCTATTTCTTCATTAGCTGTGATCACATTTCAAATCTATTTTTTCATAAGCTGTGATCACATTTCCAAATATATTTCTTCTTAAGCTGTGATCACATTTCAAATCTGTTTCTTCATAAGCTGTGATTACATTTCCAAATCTATTTTTTCATAAGCTTTAATCACATTCCTAAATCTATTTCTTCATAAGCTGTGATCACATTCCCAAATCTATTTCTTCGTAAGCTGTGATCACATTTCCAAATCTATTTCTTCATAAGCTGTGATCCCATTTCCAAATCTATTTCTTCATGAGCTGTGATCACATTATTTCTTCATAAGCTGTGATCACATTTCCAAATCTATTTCTTCATAAGCTTTAATCACATTCCCAAAAATATTTCTTCTTAAGTCTCTGATTTTCTAATCCCAATGTCTTTGCAACCCAATTTTTTAGACCTTAGCTATTTCAAGCTATACACTCTATTAGACTAGATAATCGAAGTTTGCACCATCAGATTGCGCAGATATGGGGATTAGAAAAATTTAGTTTGTGGCAAAGACTTAATTCATTCCCAAATATATTTCTTTATATAACGCGCTGTATTAACATTTTCATAACCTGCAATTTATATCAGCAATCTATTTCTTTACTAACTGTAATCAAATTTCCCAATGTTCCTTTAATATAAATATCTAGATGCGCGCATAACCTACGGTTATTAATGTTCTCTCTATATAGCTTAATATTTCAACAGGAAGAGAAGTGGAATCTGACTCAAACCACAATAATAAAAACAATCTCGAGATTTTCCCAAGACTTATAGTATCACTATAGTCTCAGTAGAAGTAAATATTTCCATTTACTGATAGCGCTGATTTAAGGATTCATAACTCTGATTGGATAATGAGATAGATAGAAAGATAGATGTTACCGCCATACTATTTCTATTGGTTCAGAATAGACATCACACACATGACAAACCCTGATCGGATGAGGCACTAATAGACTCGGCATACAGGAGTGAGAGGAGGGCCTCTACATTGAAAAAAAAAGAAATCCCGATTACAATTTTTTCTCGGGCAATAGATTCAAACCAGGGTTGTCAAGAACATGTTTATAAGTACCTTTATATAATTAGCACCGACGGGCCACGCACATAAAGTCTCCTATACTTTCTACGGCGATAAGAAAAACAGCTGTTTTTGTACTTAATATATACCATGCAATATAGCATTTTTGTGTTCCTTTTAAACGAATCAGAAAGTTACAGGGTAACAGAAAATTGAAACTTTTGAAGAATATTTGTATCTGCTTATCTGGTTTTATGAAATGAAGATAATAATGATAATAATAATAATAATAATAATAATAGTCATAATAATTTCCAGGGGGGGGGGTAAACCAGTACCAAGGGATAGTTTACACTGTAATGAACAAACAAAAGAAAGGTATCCTGACACCACTCACAAAAAGGGAATTGTTCAAGGAGGTTTCCTGGGGGAAATATTCAGTATATGGACCCATTGATGCAATATCTACTTATTTAGAGCTTTAAAGGAGGGAAGGAAAGGGGTTCAGGACTGCAAGGAGATGACTAAAAATGAAAAAGTACAAATTTTACTCAGATGTAGAAAATGATAGCCTATGATGTTGTTTTGTTTTTCTCGAAGAAAAATTGATAGAAGTATCAACAAACCTAATAAATGCTGAAGTTAGAGACTTGTTTTTCAATAGTTTCCCCTCAAACTTTCTAGTTTTATAACATGCAATCAAGGAAACTTTACCTTAGGTTCAACCAGAACCTAAACTAGAACAGCTTGGTTCCGATACAGGTACAGCTATACAATCATTGGTTCCGATACAGGTACAGCTATACAACCATTGTTTCTGATACAGGTACAGCTATACAACCATTGGTTCCGATACAGGTACAGCTATACAAGCATTGGTTCTAATAAAGGTACAGCTATACAACCAAAAGTTCTGGTATAACCAAAGATACAATAACTAGTGGTTCTGATAAACCTACGGATACAAACAATGGTTCTGGTACATGTAAATGTAGGTTCTGATAGAACTAAAGATACAGTCATGGGTTTGAAACAGTTAAAAATACAACCAATGGATATTAAGGATAGATACAATTATTGGTTCTGATTCATCTATAATTACACTTAATTACAGTTACGGGTTGAGATACATTTCAGACAATACTTCTATTTCAACCCATGGTTACTTTTCAATCAATAAGTTTCACGACAATGAATAGTTCTGTCACAACCAATGGTTCCATTACAATAAATAGTTCTGTTTCAACCAGTGGTTCCATTACAATAAATAAGTTCCACTACAATAAATAGTTCTGTCACAACCAATGGTTCCACTACAATAAATAGTTCTGTCACAACCAATGGTTCCGCTACAATAAATAGTTCTGTCACAATCAATGGTTCCACTACAATAAATAAGTTTCACTACAATAAATAAGTTCCACTACAATAAATAGTTCTGTCACAACCAATGGTTCCATTACAATAAATAAGTTCCACTACAATAGATAGTTCTGTTTCAACCAGTGGTTCCACTACAATAAATAAGTTCCACTACAATAAATAATTCTGTCACAATCAATGGTTTTACTACAATAAATAAGTTTCACTACAATAAATAAGTTTCACTACAATAAATAAGTTCTGCTACAATAAATAAGATCCACTACAATAACTAGTTCTGTCACAACCAATGGTTCCCCTACAATAAACAGTTCTGTCACAACCAATGGTTCCCCTACAATAAACAGTTCTGTCACAACCAATGGTTCCCCTACAATAAATAAGTTCCTCTACAATAAATAGTTCTGTCAAAACCAATGATTCCACTACAATCAATAAGATCCACTACAATGAATAGTTCTGTCACAACCAATGGTTCCACTACAACAAATAAGTTCTACTACAATAAATAGTTCTGTCACAATCAATGGTTTCACTACAATAAACAAGTTGCCCTACAATAAATAGTTCTGTTTCAACCAATGGTTCCATTAAAATAAATAAGTTCAGCTACAATAAATAGTTCTGTTTCAACCAATGGTTCCATTAAAATAAATAAGTTCCGCTACAATAAATAGTTCTGTTTCAATGGTTCTCCTACTAAAAATATTTCCATCAACGGTTTCGCTACAATAAATAGTTCTGTTATACAATCCATGGTTTTAATAATATAAATGCTTCTTTTTCAACCGATGGTTCTGAGAAACTCAATGGTTCTGTTCTAACCAATGGTTCTGTTTTAGCCATTGGTTCTGAGAAATTCAATGGTTCTGTTCTAGCCAATGGTTCTGTTCTAACCAATGGTTCTGTTTTAGCCATTGGTTCTGAGAAATTCAATGGTTCTGTTCTAGCCAATGGTTTTCGACACAATCAAAGCGCCCTCTACAATAAATGGTTAAGTAATTTTATTTTCTTAAATAATTAAAATATAAAACTATAAAATACTAAATCATGCGATAACAGCAAATAAAAATCAAATGTTGCAGAAATAACTTTATTGTGCAGTTTTACAGATTTTTAACCAAGAAAATACAATGTTAAGAACAATATTGCAATTATTTCACAATTCTGCAATAAATTCCTGGAAAAATATTTTGCAAAATTCACGCCAATATTTTCGACAACCGGTTCTTTTGGTTTTCTACTTTGATTATATTAAACAGTTTGAATTTATAAATAGTAACACAATGATAACAATGATAACAATGATAATAATAATACTGTAGAGATCCGATATTTTTAGTTTGATTATAACAGACATAGAGTTACAGAGTTACAATGTTACAACTAGAAAACAAACAAATTAAAAAACGTTAGTAAAATTTATATAAAACTGTAGATTTGGGTTTTAATAAATTCATAGAATTTATCTTATAAAAGCAATAGTTGTTTAGTAGGTATTGTGTAGGAGAAATAAAACTCTTATTTATCAATGTTGACATTAACAAAAACCGTTCAGGTATTCACAACGGTTTAGTTTTCAATAATTTTACTGTTCAATTAGGCGAAAATAGAACCCCCCCCCCCTATTAATAAAATAGAGTGTAAATCCCAACATGACGTGGAATACAAAAAGCCAAGATTAATAATTATGAATCTATTTCTTGTTTACACAATACCTATCATAAAAAAAGAAACTTGTATATAAGACCAGGGGCGTGTAATTTGCATGGTGGATAAAAAAAGAATCCCTGTTCCTTAAAGGGACTATATACACTTAATTTTATGTGAACTTTAGAAAAAGTGGCAACCCTTAAACCTTTGTATGATCAAGGATGAAAAGATATTCTTCCCTATTTTTCTATTAAATTAACATTTTTTAAACAGGAAACCGAAGATATCTTTTCTTATTTTTAATAAGAAAAGATATTTTAAGGTCACCGTTTTGAGTCGGATATGCCACTCTAAAGGTCCGGTGAAATAACGTGTTTAGTCCCTTTAAATTGCATTGTTACAGGCCCCTGATATAAATATTGAAATATATATTTATAGAATAGAACTGATTATATGAATATTATATATTTATAGAATAGAACTGATTATATGAATATATATTTATAGAATAGAACTGATTATATGAATATATATTTATAGAATAGAACTGATTATATGAATATATATTTATAGAATAGAACTGATTATATGAATATATATTTATAGAATAGAACTGATTATATGAATATATATTTATAGAATAGAACTGATTATATGAATAACACCGTTCTTCCCTCGCAGATTAAATACTTTAATATTCGCCTCCTCGCCCTTAACAAATATATCCTTAAAGAGACTGTTCACGAAATTCAGATTACAGCTGAACGGTTTTATAAAAAAATTTTCACAGAAACATCAGGTAGAATTATCATTGTTACTGATTTATTAAACTAAATTTATTAGTTTTCAAAATATGCTCTATTTTTCTTTCTTTTTTGGGGGGACAATTATTTTTTTTATTACGTCTAATACTTTTACTGGTTTAAAGAAAGAAATGGTTGATATTTAGTATTTACACTAAGAAAAAAATTAAACAATATTGCTAAAGAAACGGATCCAAAAAAAATGAAAAATGATAAACAATGATTAAATCCAAAATCGATAAAACTAAGTTTATATCTATCACAACTCGATGCCATTCAACTTAAAATTCAAGAAAAACTTTTAAAACTTTCTTTTAGAAAAAACATGAAATATAAACAAGTGTTTAGGTGTTTTTATGGTTTTTGTGTTCATCCCTCTAATTTATTTTTTTATTTTTTAAATAATACCTCCTGATTTCGTACATCTACCAGGAAATCAAATTCTTTATCTTTGATCAGAGTCAAGGAGCTTCCACCTAAAAAAGTTTAAAAATAATCAAAAGAAATGAAAACAAAGATAATTAAGATAAAATTGTTTTGTATGATCGGTACCAATAACAAAAAAAAAAATTTTAAAATAAATGTTAGACAAATATTCCAAAAAATTATATTTAGCAATTGCAGAAATAGGAAAATTCTGTTTAAAACGATTGTTACCTATTTGATAAAATATGGTATTCCAACTTTTAAATCAGAAGCACACAGGAATTGATGCAACCTGATGATGTAAATCTTTGAAATTTCAAACTTACATTATTTGATTTAACAGCATTCATAGTTTGAAAAATCAAAAGTCTACGACATTGGGTTGCAAGTGCAACAATATTGAAATTTGAAAATCAAGCGTTTGTGGCAAAAACTCAATTCCTTTCGCCAATTTTACTGCTGAAAGATGTCCTTGAAGGCTAAAATAATCAATACTGCAACAGCCTAAAGAATTCCAGCGTTCTTGTCGGAAACCCCGGTTTTCTAGTGAATGAACTGAGTTTTTGCCACAAACTCTGATTTTCTAATCCCTGTATCTTTTCAACCTGAGGTTTTTATTATCGGGTTGCAAAGATAAAGGGATTAGAAAACTTCAGTTTGCGGGGAAAACTCAGGTCCTTAAAACCAGGAATTTAGCCTTTGCCACAAACTCTGATATTCTAATCCCTATATATTTACAGCCGTAGACCTTAGACATTTCAAACTATGAGTTCTGTTATATCAAATAGTTACAATAAAAGTTTGAAATAATAAATAATTTACAATATCAGGTTGCACAGATATAGGAATTAGAAAATTTAAGTTTGTGGCAAAAAAAAATAATTCTTTTGTAAATATAAATGATTGGAAATCGTATATAAAACTAGCTCGGGAACCCAGGTTTGTCAAGGGTTTTATTAGTTATGATCAAACGGACACACTTAAAACAAATAATAAAAACAGTTAGATTAGATACATGAACATTTATTTTTCTGCTTTAACCGCTACAAAGAATATCTTGACAGAATATAACGATCATTCATTGGAATTCATGGAAATCTTATAAGAGCAACATAATTGGCTATTTTTGGGGTGTTATTTATAGGATTTTTTAATAGTTGACTACACCAGTTTATCTACTAAATTGGCTTATATTTAAAAAAAATCTATAAAAAGCCTACCTAGCGTTCTAAACGTATTAGTTCCTTCCGGAATGTCTTTCCGTTCAAGCCTGTAGTTTATTTTAAAATATTAGTAATGAGGAAGATGTTTTAATTTTTCTAGGTTTAAAAGTGTTTAATTCTGATAATACTGATACGTTTATAAGAGAAACCACAGTTAGAAATAATTAGTTTTAAAATCTATAGTGTCACTTGTGAAACGGGTATTGCCGGCCATCTTTGCACGGAGTCTTTAATGTTACCATATGTTTGATATTTTATTGTAATTATTTACTTCCCATGCATTAATGCACTAGCATGAGTCAGACATGTGATTTTTAAAAGATATAATTGTCAAATATGTATGTATAGCTTTTAACCACAATAATCAATCATTTTAATTTTGATAATAACATAATATGTCCATTGTCCACTGTTAAAAATTCCAAAAAGTGTTAGAAGATTGCTATGTAAACTTTTTAATGAAAAAATAATAATTTTGTTAATTTTGCTCGTTCAAATTATTATTTCGTCACTTTTTACTTCCGCATATTATTTTTTTGAGCAGCAGACAATTTAAAAATAGAATAAATATCATCTAAAAGATCATATATATATATAATTTATTATTATCTCTATAGTAAACTCCCTCTTTACATACATATATGAGCCATGGTACCTTGTAGTTTAGATACATTTATATATTTATTTTACTATAGTGTACCTTCTGCTGATTATATGATTCATAACAATATCCTTGTAGTTTTGATACATTTATATATTTATTTTACTATAGTGTACCTTGTACTGATTATATGATTCATAACAATATCCTTGTAGTTTAGATACATTTATATATTTATTTTATTATAGTGTACCTTCTACTGATTATATGATTCATAACAATATCCTTGTAGTTTAGATACATTTATATATTTATTTTATTATAGTGTACCTTCTACTGATTATATGATTCATAACAATATCCTTGTAGTTTAGATACATTTATATATTTATTTTATTACAGTGTACCTTCTACTGATTATATCGATTCATAACAATATCCTTGTAGTTTAGATACATTCATATATTTATTTTACTATAGTGTACCTTCTACTGATTATATGATTCATAACAATATCCTTGTACTTTAGATACATTTATATATTTATTTTATTATAGTGTACCTTCTACTGATTATATGATTCATAACAATATCCTTGTAGTTTAGATACATTTTTATATTTATTTTACTATAGTGTACCTTCTACTGATTATATGATTCATAACAATATCCTTGTCATCCCTGTTGGAACTATACCAACCCAGAGCTCCACCTGGAGAATGAGAAATTAGGATTTTTTTTTTGGAAAAGGTTAAAGTTTTGAGAACATTTTCATATTTAGTTGCTTTCTCGCATCCTAATATTGGAGATTTGAGAACATTTTGAGAAGTTAAAAGTTATAAAAACATCAAAATGTTAATAGAAACTGAACACTTGCCTCTCAAACTCCTGTCTTCAAATCACTATATTATGGAAACCTGATGGTGAATATCTTTAATCTGCAATCAGAATTCATTGGTCTACTACATTAGGTTACAAAAATGAAAGGATTGACAATTAGAGTGTCTGGAAAGTGATCAGTTTCTTTTTATCCTAGGAGATGTCTTGTTTCGTTATCTGTCCGTATAAATCCTACTTGCTGGAACAAAGATGGTAAAAGGTCCTGGACCCTCCAGCAGATCTCCAATATTCGCATTTTCTAAAGCTTTCTTAAACTTTCTCAGGGCAGTATGTCTCTGTAATTAAGAATATAATGTTATTAAATTAGAAGTTGAAATTTTAATTTTTCTCTGAAAATTGACAGTTGAAATATAACGACGTACTTGGGGTTTACGTAAAAATGGAGTGTCACGCAAAATTGTTTTTCCATTCCTTAAAAAAACAGTCAAAAACATGACAAAAACAAATTTTAAAAAGATGCAATGTCTAAAAAACATTTCTACCTCTATCAACTCTGCAACTGTCAAATTTTTATGCGAGAAAAAGTAATCATTTATTCCAGATCCAACAAATCCGCCAAAGTTGTTCGAAAATCCTCGAGACTCGGTTCTATCATCCCACTGTACACTGTTTCCCTCCGTTTTGCTGTTTAGTGATGCACCGCTTCTTCTTTCTCCCCGGGGTAACTTTGCCCCTACAATAAATATATAACCCTTAATTTTTTAAATCAATTCATTTTTTATCAATCTTACTCTATTTTCTAACATTAAAACATTACTTTTTTTGTCTTTTTAATTGTTAAAAAAGTTTTTGTATGCAGGCTGGTAACTATTAATACCTAGGCAAATGCTGGTAAAAAGAAGTGCCGAGAAAATCCTAAAAAATAAGTTGTTCATATTTTTATTTCGTTAAAAAGATATTTAATTTTATGAGCTAGCGAATTAATTAGAATATCAATCTACAAATTATAAAAATAGTATTTAAAAGTTTTATTCTTATTATTAAATTTTAACTTTTAGGTCATATTTAGTAAAGTGGTAAAAAAATATCTTTTTAAAAAGTTTTTTAAATTTTATGTTTTTATTTTCTACTATAAAAGCAAAACTTTTTTTGTAAAAATAATTTTCAATAAAAAGGAAATCGGTTAAATTACGTTTCTTTATAAACATGGTTATTGTATAATGCTTCACCTGTTTAGAACTGATTGCATTCTCAAGTATTGCAGAGAAATGAAGCCAACTGCACATAGTACACTCCTTGTACCATCCTTATATACCAGAGACGGAGGGGGGGAAAGTAACAATTCTTAGAAACTTTTTCTAGAACTTAAAACTAAAAATATTTATCAAGTGAAAGTTCATTATATCATTATCCACATTCCACTTGTCATATATAAAATGATAAAATTTAAATGAAAAAAAGATTTTAAATTGTCCCTGAAAAAAGACCAAAATCTATAAAATGTCTGGTGCCCATTGTTTGGTTTCCATGCACGTATATTTCTATTTCTCTTCTCATGTGAGTGAATTAAAAATATATTTCGACAGATTCTCACTGAACTAGACTTAAAGGGAGTGTTCGCGAAAAATGAAAGGGGGTATAGGCTTAATGCGATAAAAAAGCGCTTTTGATCGCTACTAGTCTTACTTCTATCTGTTGCGTCTGTAAGGAGAAAATTGTTAAAGACGTCTCATACTGAATAACTTAGCGGCCATACAAATTGAGAAACTTGCAACATACGACTTAGACTGTAAAAAATCAATTTAATTTCAAACAAATCATTCAGACATTACAACCTATAGTCATCGATTATCTTTCGCCACATTTGTATATAGTTTATATTTTATAATATTTTTAAATTAATTTGTTTGTTTCTCTTGTCGGTTGCGCAACTATCTAAGAATGCCGCACACCACTCACAATTTTCGAAATCCGTTGAAAACGTTTCCTAAAAAAATAAACTATTATAAAATATAAACTATATACAAATGTGGCGAAAGATAATCGATGACTATAGGTTGTAATATCTAAATGATTTGTTTGAAATTAAATTGATTTTTTTACGGTCTAAGTAGTATATTGCAATTTTCTCAATTTGTATGGCCGCTAAGTTATTCGGTATGAGACGTTTTTAACAATTTTCTCCTTACAGACGCAACAGATAGAAGTATGATTAGTAGCGATCAAAATCGCTTTTTTTTCGCCTTAAGCCTATACCCCCTTTCATTTTTCGAGAACACTCCCTTTAAAGGGACCGTTTACTTATTTGGGTAATTTGAGGGTAAACTAAACAGTCTCAATTTGTATGGCCGCTAAGTTATTCGGTATGAGACGTCTTTAACAATTTTCTCCTTACAGACGCAACAGATAGAAGTATGATTAGTAGCGATCAAAAGCGCTTTTTTATCGCATTAAGCCTATACCCCCTTTCATTTTTCGAGAACACTCCCTTTAAAGGGACCGTTTACTTATTTGGGTAATTTGAGGGTAAACTAAACAGTCTATAGAGAGGTACCATACATTTCCGCTCGAATTCTGAACTAGGGTTTCCAAGAAATGGCTAAATCTTTTGCGCTATTTTTGCGCATGAAACGCAATGAGTTTTGCGCAATTTGCGCTAAACCAGATAAATCTTTTGCAAAAGTTGCGCATGAAACGAAGTTTTAGTTTAGCGCAATTTTTTTTGCGCAATTTGCGCAAAACCGCAAGTTTTACGCAAAATGTAACTGTTTAGGCAAATTGTCAAAAATTGATATTCTAAGCTTAGAATTAAACAACTGAAGATTTATTCCATACATAAAAAAAATATTAACATACGAGTATGATAACGATTATACTACACTCAATTGGTTACTTTCAGTTACAAAAAGTTTAAATTAAGGGACCAAAATTAATAAAATAGAAATTAGAGAGTGTGAAACTTGGCAATATTTTAATCCTATTAAATAATTTCAAGTGACCCTTAAAAGCTTTGCCTAATCAAAAATGAATTATAATCTTAATTTCTGAAATCTTTTTAATCTCATATAAAATAATGCAAGAAAGTAACCAATGCCTGAAGAATCCACTTTTAGGAAATATGCATGTCCAAAACTAAAATTGTCGAGACTTTTACTGGACAATCTTTTTTTCATATTTTGGTACAAAACCTTCCAGGACTGGAAGAATTGAATTCTGAGAAACACACACCGTCACCAACCGTTAGATTTTTACGAAATTGCGGAATTGCGCAAAACTCTAGTTGCAGAATTGCGCAAAACTTGAGTTTCGCAAAAGCGGAAAAGGGCAATTTTGCGCGAAATGACTTTTGCGAATTGCGCAAATTGTTGTTTTTTCGCGCAAAACTGATGCTCAAAGAAAGAAAAATTTTGTGTTTCGTTCCGCAAAAATTGCGCAAAGTTTTGCGAATGGAACCCCTATTCTGAACGAAAAAATAGGCTTTTTCTCCAGCTACAGTTGTCTTTGAAAAGTAAGACTAATACCAATCAACAGCGAATAGGCTGTTTCGTTTAACCTCAAATTACCCAAATAAATGAACGGTCCCTTTAAGTGGAATGTCAAATTCAGGGAATGTTCTCAGCACAACTTTGTGACCTCATAGTTCCTCTAGAACTAATTTACCCGGTGACATATTAGAAATAAGAGGAGTTTGGATTGAAATTTTGCGTTATACAATTTACAATTTTGATTTGCAGAATTATATTGATTTGATCAAACACAATCTATTCTTTCGGTTCCATATGTAAATACAGTAAAATGCAACAATTCTTGCGCTTAAATTTTGGCTCTTGCTGCTTAAAAGTCAGTCTGGTACTTCAAATGATGCAGAGGTTTATGTGATAACTCATCACGGTCAGATTCTGCAGGGTTACTTACAAAGCATGAAACTCTAAATAGGACTTATTCAGTCATTGTTCTTACATTCTTGATTAATTGAAGTTGTGAACATCCTTTAAGGAATTGAGTTTTTGCCAAAAAATCTAATTTTTAAATCGCTATATCTTTGAAACCCCAAATCGTAGACTTTTGATATTTCTAACTACGAATTATGTTAGATCAAATGAACTAAGTTTGAAATATCAAAGGTTTAAAACTTCAGATTTCAAAAATAAAGGGGTTTGAAAATTGGCGTTTGTGGCAAACCCTTAAATAAAACCTATAAATTAATGTCGTCATTGAAGTTTCATCCTTTTTGGGTAATATTCGCATTTATAAATATATATTCTAGAATCGTCTACATTCCAAAGGAGTCGCCTTCCCTCCCTCCATATCCACCGCACGTGGGAAAACTAAGAAAATATTTCCTTCCAATATTATTTTATAAATAAAAAACTGTAAAATATTTTGCCTAAAGCCTGTATAAAATGTACACTATGAGGCCATTGTAAGGTACAGTGTAATGTCATCCTTTACTGTAAAACTCAACTATTTCATTAAAATAGAAATCTGAAATTTAACGACAAATTTGGGAAATTTGAAGTTTTATGCATTATAAAACTATTTTTATTGCAAGTTTTTAAAATACAAACCAATGTCATAATTTTCAAAATTGTAAGTTATTTAAGCCCAAAATGTCCCGGGAACAAAAGTTTCTGGGAAAAACCTGGAATTAAAATTCTGGAAAAAAGTCCGAATTTTCTAAAATCCTTGGAAAAATATCACTGGAAATAATGTCGTCCTGTGTTTTAGATTCCTGGGACTTTTTTTCCTAAAATAGCATGAGGGCTGCCAATAAATTTTCAGGGAAAAAAATCATGGAATAAAAGTCCTGAGGAAAATTAAGTCTCTGGAAATTTGAACTCAGTAATTAAAGTCTGCAGGAAAAAGCCATAAGAAAGATTTTGTACATCGAGGTATTAGGTACATCATATTCTTAAATAAAATCATGCTGGAGCCAGAAAAAAGTCATAGAAAATAAAATCTCGAATTGGTAGGACTTTATTTTCAGAGACTTTTTAAATAAAATAATTTTTTTCCACATGACTTTTTCAGTGCGTAATTTTAGGACTTTTTTATTGGAAACTTTTTTTCCAAGAACTTTTTTGGCGGTTACCGTCTCGACCGCTCGTTTAACCGCTTTCACTGGAAATCGTTCTTTCTAAAAGATCCACACAAATCCTGTAAGCTGTATACATACATGTAAATGTTTGCTTTTATAAAGTTGTGCAAAAATTGTTATCCTTCGAGAAAATAGAAAACAAAACACCAACAAAAAATTCTTATTTTAAAATGATCGTTTTTGCAAAAATCTTCTCTTAGGGGTCATATTTTTTTAGTAGAAAAATCTTTAATGGGACAGACCGGATATGTATGTAATAAAACTGAGTATGCAGTGTTGTAGACAAATTCTTTAGGATTCTTTTGTGACATATAAAACTTTTCAAAGATATGCGAACCCTGAGTTTGAGCGCAAAGTCAACGTTCAAAATTGTATTTTTGGGTGGATACGTTTTCAGAATGGGTTTTTAATTTTTAAACAACTACGACATAAAATGTAAAAAAAATTCTACAGTAAACTAATTAGTTGGTTAGGAACAGGTTGAGAAAATAAAAATTAACTCTTATGATCGAAAATAAGTAATCTTATTCAATTATTATTTTCTATGATCTCTCTTTAATCACAAAGATTTTCTGCAGATTTTCTGGAATTTTTATAAAAATACGACGTTTGAAGAATTTGATAAAATCTGCGAACAAATTCATAGGAAATAAGAAATTTGATTTATTGACAAATTTCTTTTGATAAATATGTTCTTAAACATCTAATCATTTTACTATAGAATTTTTGCTATATTTTTCGTCGTCGCTATTTAAAGATTAAAAAAACGGTTCTGAAAACGTACCCACCCAAATTCATGATTTTGAACGTCGACTTGGCGCTCAAACTAAATAATTATACATCGTGGAAACGTTTTATATGTCTCAAATGAATCCTAAAAAAATTGTCCACAACAGTGCATACTCAGTTTAAATCTTAAAAAAAACGAATACAATTTATTGGCAATTGTACCAAAAGAATATAAAAGGAACTTAAAACAAAAGATGTGTTCTAGTTTCTGGGATGAATGAAAACAAACCCTAGCCTGGGCATGGGACTGTGTATATTTCTCCCAAAAAGTATCCTTCGTATTATGAAAAGTTCTGGCAAATTCCTTGGTTTATAATGTCCAAACTGACATACACGTGCAGGTTGTGAAGAAGACTGGGATTTCCGCGGGAAATTTAGGTTTCGTGGTTGAGAAAATCTGTAATAATTCATGACTTCATTCTACGCAACAATTCTGTCTAATAGTCCTGCATTATTGTAATGATTACTTATTATGAATATAAAAATATAAAATTTGTTTTTTCTTTGGAAAATGATCAATGATCATATATCAAGAATCATGTGTATATTGTACATCCTGAAACAACTTTATCCCCCCATTGAGGGGGGGGGGGGGCGGGTTATCCATGGGAGGGGCTCTTTTAATATTACATCTGCTTGCATTTCCCTTCCTCAGGCAATCTACATTCTACATTGCATTGCATTGCTCTCACCCAAACTAAAAGATTAAGAAAAGATTAAAATATATTCTGATTTACAACAATACCCTTCAAAGCTTTGTATCATCAAATATTGCATTAAATATCCATGTTTCCCATTCTTAAAACTGATTATTTTTTTTGTGTGTGGTTTCTCTACAAAAGTGACTCGTTAATTTCTTGCTTCAGAAACGATGGATAAATGAAGGTTTCAAAGGTACATCGGACATGCAACTTTATAAATGGAGGCATGGTCTCTTGAAATTACGCATGTATACCGTTTAGTATAATTACATCTTAGAGAAAAGAATACTTTTAAATCTTTAAAAAAGTTTCATTAAAAAAGCTTTAATCAATACTGCCTTCAGTGTAAATATATATTTGATATCATAATTTATAAAACAATATGTATCGATCCTATGAAGGTGTAGATGTTTTTTAGAAACGTTTCCATCACCATTTTTCATCCCTTTAAGCTTACACCATTGCAGTTTTAAGAGGGATTATCTGATGAGTCCACTTAAGAAAATTACATTAAATAATTTATTAACACGTGTAATAAGGAAGTGTGTAAATGATCGAATTGTTTACATAGTTAAATAAGGTATCAATATTTTTTCAAAATCAGTATCCTATATCCTGTCATCTGTAATCTGTATCCTATATCCTGTAATCTGTATCCTATATCCTGTAATCTGTAATCTGTATCCTATATCCTGTAATCTCTAATATGTATCCCATATCCTGTAATCTGTAATCTGTATCCTATATCCTGAATCATGAATCCTGTATCCTGTATCCTGTATGCTGTATCCTTAAATCAAATATTTCAGTACTGTGCTTTATATTTTATTTTCTAGGTATAGAAAGTGCTTAGTCTTATACATCGTACACGCGCAGGCATTTAATGCATTTATTGCATGGCAACTAAATAAAAAAAATCATTCGGTGGAATTATTCTCACAGACTTCATAAAGCCTTTTGCTTCCCATTTATTCATTTTCCAACCAAACATATTGTTCACCCATATTTCTTTTAATCTGTAGGTTTTTTGTTTTAATCCTCTATCAAGAGAGAATTTGAAGAAAAAGATTAAATGATTTATTTTCAAAATTTATAACTCAATAACTTTAAAATTACAGTGAAAGGAATTGAGTTATTGCCAAAATCTCAAATTTTCTATTCCCTATATCTTTGCAACCCAATGTTGTAGACCTTTGATATTTCAAACTATGAATTCTGTTAGATGAAATAATCTAAGTTTGAAATATCAAAGAGTTACACTATCTGGCTGCAAATATATAGGGATTAGAACATTTGAGTTTGTGGCAAAAACTCATTTCCTTCGACTGCTTATAATATGGAAGTCAAAATGTGAAATAGTACATTGGCCCATTAAATGATACCTCAATCTCTTATCCAAATACATGAACGATCTCTTAAACTCTCACAAATTTGCGCAGGCAATTTCCTGTGGGAATTCTAGTCTGAGATTTCTATGCAAATTCAAAGCAGAAAAAACAGGTCAGTCAGGGACACGTAGAAAGGGGGTGAAGCTGTAGTACCCCTCCCCATTTCATAATTTCTCATTGTGTTTCCTTGGTATATCAACATGGGGAGGTATGTTTTTAGACGTTTTGCATATTTGAACAATTTTATATTTTTAAGTAAAACATAGTTATAGTTTATAGTAAATAATCCTCTTATTGAATCAGGGTATATATTCCAACGATAATTATTTCAGTGTTTTTTTTTAACTGAAATCTGTTCTTATTAAACCGAAATGATGATATAAAAAAAATACAAAATGTGAAAACTCTGACCCCAGCGGAGGGATTGACTTATCTCCAGTCCTATTCTAATCCAGCTTTTGATACCATGTAGAGCTCTTGAAAAATGGGGACCACCTAGGGTTCCTTGGCGGAGGAGGTTATCAGCATTCTGTTGACAATGGAGAGGAACTTGTACTTCTTCACTTGGTGAAGATGATGAGGTGGAACTTCTGAGGGTTTTTCCATGTTGGCTTCAGGGGAAATCTGGCCCCCAGATTCCTTTGTCTGTCTTTGAGCTCAAGTTGTACCTGAGGAACAGTGCTAGAGACCTGAGCTCGGCAGTATTACTCAGCTCTTCTGGGCAGATGATATGAAGTTTGACATCTGTATTCTCTGCCATCCTCAACAAATCAATATTGTAATACTCCTACCTGGGTTGAGAATTTGGATACTACCAGGTTGCATTCAATGACTGTATTTAATAACACTGGAAATAAAAAATCATTGTTGCTCTTTTTCTTTAAGTTGCAAACATTAATTTGTATCCACTTTCCTTGCCTTTCAAGGAGTATTATAAAATTTTTGACTTTTGCAATTAAAACTTTTTTTCTCCGCAATGGCCATTTTTCTCTTGCCATTGTCGCTTTAATTTAAAGCACTCATCATAGAAACTATTACAGAGTTTCAAAATTCTAGTCCTGCATCGGTCCTGGATTTTGTTGGAGTTCCATACGAGATCCAATGTTTCAGGATTGCTGTGGAGACTGTCTCAGCTGACTTCAGGAATAGTAACTTCAGCAGAGAAATGACTAAATTGATCAAGTATCATTAATATATACTTATTTTTATTTGTGGACAATATTAATGGACGTCATTGAGGTCTTTTGCACGCAGTGCCCAAAAGGTTTAACATGTTTTAAATTTACCTCTTCTCTGTGCAAGCAACCTGCACATTCTGTGACAAAGAGACTTGTGTTACTTCTATACACTGGCCAGTAGAAAACCTTTTTAACCTGTTGCATAGCACGCTGTACTCTGCAGTGTTAGTAGGACTTGATACCTGTGCGAGGATGGGACAACAATTCTCATCATGGGTTCAGCCTTGAATTTGTCTTCTAACAAATAAATTAACTTAGCTTATACAACTGTAACACACTGCTGTAAAGTTTTGAGTTCTTTTGTGTTGATTTTTTATCCTCAACCTTACCTGTATTCTGTCAAACCATGATCTGACCAAGTTAAGTGATTCGTCATTCAGTTGAGCTTTCTCAAAATCATACTGATCTATGACTATTGTACCTTGTATAGCTCCTATCAGAGGGGGTCCTCTGCCTTCTATACCATTGGCTCCTGGCAAGTGCCAAGAGAGTTCAACTACTGTACATATCTTACCTTTGCAGGAGGGGGGCATACCTGCACGATGAGTTACCATAAAGTTAAACTGTTGGATATAGTCTAACCATCTTCTGATGGGTGCCTCCGCTATCCTTCATAGTACTCCAGTGAAAAACAGTGTTTCTATCAGTGATGACGGTGAACTCGTTCAATCTTAACAGGTGAGAATGTTTTGGTTGGCGAGGGGGTTGAGGGAGTTTGACAGAATCGGGAGAGGTTTGGGTGGTATTGCTGTTGTTTAGGTCCATCATCCAGATTACAAACGTGGTTGGTTGGCGTGGTGCAAATCATACATCCCTGTGGAAGCAGGGAGAATTCCTTATGCATGCTTTCTGAGGCTCCTGGAATGGGGTCTCAGTGTTGTTTCCGTGGATGACATCCCCTGCAAACATTTAGTCAACAATAATATGTTAGATTGGCTGGTTGGTCAATGGGTTGATTGGTATGTTTGTTGGTTGGTCAGTTGGTTGATTGGTTCTTTGATCAAAAGGTTTGTTGGTGGGGCTCCTCAACTCTGACACAAGTTGCAAATAATCTTGTTAACTGATATATTTCAAACCTGCAATAAAATGCATATATAGTAAAAATAAATGGCAAAGTATAAATGTTTCTGAATGATTAGCAATATAATTTACTATGTTATCATGTCAGGTTGATAAAGGAGTGATTAAGGGTTGGAAGGTTTGATGGAATAGTTTAAAACATTGTGAATATTTCTGAAAATATAAACCTGGTTGTTTAAGTGGAATTTACTATGAATGGCAAAGTTATTAATGGATTTTATTTTCACTAGTAAATGTTTCACTGTTTCAATTTCCCTTTGTCAGGGTAGAGAGGTAGAGCCGGAGAAATTGTTTGGTTTGGACTTGTGGCTGGTAAAGGCTACATTATGTGGGGGATTTATGTTCAACAACCATCTATATATAGATTTGGCTTGTCTGTCTGTTTGTTTGTCTGTTTGTTTGTATCCAATAAACGTCAAAACGGCTGAACCGATCGGGCCCAAATTTTTTGTGGTACATCACTTGACCACAGGGAAGGTTTATAAATGATAAAAATTTTAAAAAATGTGTTTTAAAGGTTTTTTAATTTTGTAAAAAAAAATTAAATTCTTGAAAATCCGCGATTTTTTTTTAAATCCGCAAAATTTTTTTCTTCTTTGTTTTAAAATTTAAACAAAAAGAACATGTTCACAATTTAATTAGAAGATGGGCGCAAAGCGCTCTTAAAGCCTAGTATTAATAATTTCTCTTCCTTTAATTTAATGCATGTTTGATGAAGAGAATTTGATTTCTCTACCTTTAATTTGATTTCTCTACCTTTCTGATCCATGTATGTTCACTCAAATCCAACTAGCCATGAGCCAGCCAGGCAGATAGTTATTTTACTGGGTGAATTTAAAATATTCCGAATTATTTTTGTTTTCTCTGTAATAAATTTTATGTTGTGTTTTAAGAAAGAGATTTTAACAGTTCCGAAAGTATTATTAACTTACAAATAAATCTATGAATTGTCTTCATGGTTGTTCTTAAATCTATAACATTTGGTCACTTTATATTTTGAGTGGAATAAATCCCTCAAAAACTTATTTTTCGGTAAATGCTCGTCTTGTATTCGCAAAATTTTTGCATTTTTTTTGCGAAATTTTTGCATTTCTTATTTTGCTAAAATTTTTGCATTTTTCGCAGGAAACCTTAACTGTGACACTTTAACATCACCAAACATTTCTCCTCCTTCATCTTCAGACTCGTCCAGTACCAAACCAGGCACTGTATTCACTTCCATAGGCACTTGTCCTGTTTTCAGCATCCCATCAGCTCTGGTATATGCTTACACCCTTCTCAAAACTATACGTACTCCTGAGTCCAGCCAAATCATGTGAATGAGCTCTGGGATCTACATATTATAACTTCTCTAAGGTTTACCAACTGATGTTCTAACACAACCTTAATCTCGTTCTCATGTTTCATGAAAAACAGGCGAGTTTTCTTCCAATCTATTGTACAATCCCATTATCATTTCATTCAAAATTCTACTAAACTCCTATTGCACGGAGCGTAGGCTTGTACCCATAATCTCATATCTTGTCCGTGTAGTATTTTCTGGGATCTTCATTTCTTCCCTGCAGTTTCATGGCCAAATATTCCTTCTTCATCCTTCTCATCTGTGAGAACTTCTCCAATTTAATTGCTAATCCGGTACGATGCAACAACACTATCTCTTAGTCTTGCCTAGCTGCTCCCATGGCCCATGACGTAGCGTCCTTTCCACTGTCCTGTTTCCCACTCATGTTATACAAATGTGTTTCCATGATTTCACATCATTCAAAAATTTCTCATGGGTTTCCGTCATACTTGAGAGTTCTCTCAATAACCTCCGGAAATTTATTTGTTTTAGGATGTTTGGACTTCTTCTATTCCTTTAAACTTCCCTCTTCCCCTAAATCCCTGCCAACGTCTTCTTCCATTCAATTTAATCCAGCTTCTTCAACATTTTCCTTCCATTCTACAAGTTACAACCTTCTCCTTCCATTGTCTCCATCCTTCTCGTTAAATCCCTCCAACCCTATTGTTTGATCCTCTCCAACCGTATCCTTCCAATTCCATCTCCTCCAACCAATTATCCTTCCTGTAACATCGCCTCCAACATTCTCCTCCCTGTACCATCCCCTCCCAACAAACAAAAACCCGTGAAGAACACAAGATTATTTGGTTTATTTCACACGAGTGACCCGTCATTATCCCGTGATAATTCACGTGTTGTCCAGGTGATTGTCGACGATTTGATCACGGGTCTAGGACTGAGTTTTTACACGGCGAAAACTTGAGTTTATTTCACGAGATGAACACGGGATTTTTACATGGGAAAATTATTTTTCTCCCATCTACTTTAATTACATTTTTAAAAACCCCAGGAATGGGGGGAGAATACATAATTGATTTCTGATATATATATTATAAAATATACTGTGTAAAAGTATATAATTATTACAAAATGTTTAGAAACTAAACATTTTAGTTTATATCTTTTACACTAAACATCTTGAACATGTAAACTTTAAACTTTTCTTATCACAAAGTGTTATTTCAAGTCTAAATTCAACCTTCTCCTTCCATTCCCTCTACCTTATCCTTCCATCCCCTCTAATCTTCTCCTTTCATCTCATCCAACCTTCTCCTTCCATCCTTCTCCTTACATCCTCCCCGTCCATCTCCTTCCATCCTCTCCATCCTTCTCCTTCCAACCATTCCAACTCCTCCAACCTTATCGTTCCATCCACGCAACCTTCTCCTTTCATCCCTTCCAACCTTTTCCTTCCATTCCTTTGAACCTTTTCCTCTACTCTCCAACCCTTTTCTCCCATCCCCTGTTTCCCTGCTTTCAGCAAATATAAGTTTCTCCGACAACCAGAACAAACCATGCTAGGATAACTACAAACATCTACCGAGTAACCAGGATAAATGAAGGTTTGAACAGTCTTCCCAATGGCTGAATTCACAAGAGTAAGATGTTTAGATCTTAATCCAAAATATGCCCAACAACAACAACAAACAGAACTTCTATCAAAGTTCTTTTCCATGATTGAATGTATATTAGATGTTGAAAGTGCGAGATAAACCTGTACGAAAATTCGAAATTCGAACGTTTTCTCCCGTTTTTTTTGCGGATTTCTTCAATTATGATATTATAATTTATATTTTTAACAAAATTATTTCTATTTTTTAATTTATTATTTTAACCATCTTAACACGCAGTGCAGATTTTAAAATTGGTTGTTATGATATCTCTAGACATGGATGTATCTACTGCAAAAGGTTTCATTCGAGTGACACGACTTTTAACCTGACGGTCTCAATGGAACAGTGTGGCCCTCCTTCTTCCAACCCGTCAATCCTCCAATCATTTTTAATCTTTATTTGTTTTGTTTGACGTAATGTTACATCGTCTTTTCGCAACATCCCCCACTGAACTTCTGACCTACTACCTTGATTCCGACCTACTGCAATATCGGACCTACGCCAGCTGTTTTTTTTTGTATTATATTTGAGGGTTATGGTATAGTAAGACAATTTCAGGGCCGAGCGCTGTGGCTAGGACAGGCTAGGGGGCCGGGCGCTGCGGCTACAAGCTCATATAGGAGCTGTAAAACCACGGCCTATTAGGTCGGATGTATTGTATAGCGGATTTGGCGTAGGTCAGAAGTGGAGTATAGCGGATTTGCGTAGGTCGAAAGATACACCATCGTTTTGTTTTCGAACTTGTTGATTTCTGTAAAACTATTGTTTTAAATGTCGTATTTGTATAAAGACCGGCCAACACAATACTCATCCTTGTCTTTGATTGGTTGAAAACAAATCCAGTTGTGACCTCCCATTGGTCCATTGTTCTCCATATTGAATCCTGCAGCGCTGGGTGGGGGCAGAAATTCTAGAGTTCTTATCATTTTCCACAAAATGTTCCTCAACTCCAGCTTAAACAGACGATAAAGTGATCAAGTTAGAAATCGTAAAGCCTTGTGATCAGGGATTGGTTAAAATTAGGAAATATTACTTGATGGCCGACGAGACAAGTAAACAAACATTGAATTAGATTTCCGGTGAAAAACTTGTTGTTTATGCTCAATGATAGGAGTGAATTATTAAAACAATAAACATGGCTCGAAGATTACCTGCTTGTGTTATTGATGTAGGGACGGGGTAAGCTATTCTTTAATTCGATTTTAATATATAGAAATAAGATGATTAAATATGTAATCCAATTGTTTAAAGGTCATTATTTAGGATATTTGATCCCGTTTGTTTATGTCTTATTATAGCCGTTCGTCCCATTCCAGTTAAATAATTAAACCTTAGTTGAGAGTGTTGTTTAAATCCTTTTAAAGATTAATTGGATTTCCATTTTGTTATTTTGTAACATTAAATCTGAACTTTTATTATACACATGTTTTTCCTTCCAGTTAATTATATGCGCTTTTCTGCATATTAACCAGCATAATTTTATTTTCTTCATTCTTAATTTCGTTAATTTCTCATAATCTTAATGGCTTAGTTTTGTCTTGCATTTAAGGAGTTTTTTCTTTCAGTAAAGATCACCCGGGTCCGACGGTCCGTTATAGTGTACGATTTCTGAACCTCCCTCCTATCAATTTTGCACATAACCATTGATTATAAGTTATTTTTATTATTTTAGGGTTAGGTTAGTTTCATATAATTTCTGGGCCGAGCGCTGCGACTCGGGACAGGCTAGGGGGCCGAGCGAAGTGGCTAGCTAGGAAAGGCTAGGTGGCCGGGTGCTGCGGCCATATGATCAATTATATCCATTTCTTACATATAAGATTCATGTACAAAATTGATAGGAGGGGGGTGTCCAAAAATCGTGTACTAGGAAATTACCAATCACCCCCTCAGCTCCTGATTCAAAGTCAGGGTTGATCTAAAAAGAGGGTTAGATCAATTTTAATGTTATAGGGAAACTAAAGATGTAATCCCAAGCGTTGAAAACTCGTAACACTTTATTACCATACTCCTTTCAATTCTATAAAATTTAATACTATTTTGTCTAGGTACACCAAGATGGGGTATGCGGGTAATAAAGAACCCCAGTTTATTATCCCGAGTGCTATAGCTGTCAAGGAAACGGCGAAGGTAAATATTTTGAGGGTTAAAAATTATCTTTTTTTCAGTTCATTAATCATCCCCGGTTCAGAATCAGGACTTCACAGCTAAAACGTGAGAGTGATTTTTAATAACATTAAAATTTAATTCATGAATTTTAAATTTAGGTTTGCATTAAATCTATGATTATGCGCCAATATAGAATTAGAAACAAGTGTGTTTGTACTCTAACTTAACATCTGTTGCATTGAAAGACTATTTGAAATAATCAAATTTTTTAAAGCACATTTATTTCGTTTATTTAGAAAAAGAATATTCTGACATGAATTAGCCACTCAAAAGTTAGATATTTCAGAAACGTAGGAGGTACCAATCATTGATAGCCGAATAAGTCTTTAAAATAAAGCTCTTTGCTCAAACGGCCGGACTGAATTGGCTGAAATTACCCTAATTAAAATTTTCTTTGGAATTCCTGGGCAACGCCGGGCTATTCAGCTAGTATCTTAAATAATTAGAATTGTCTGTATTCAGAATAGGTTATTGTATACCATTAAACAAGGAATAGGCTGAGTAACGCCAAACAAAAATCTTTTTTTGGATGCACAAATAATGGCAATACAAACGTATTTTTAAGATATAAAAAATCGCTAATATTTGATAAAAATTAAAAAGACGACCTTTAAAAAACTCTTCAAATGGAGTACCGCCTGCAAAGCATGTATGATAATATGGCAGGGCGGGCCGGGTCAATCCCTTCCCCCTTATATTCCATACTCCTTGGAATATTTTTAACTTGGCTTTTAATTTAAAAAAGGTGAGTGGGTTGCCTTATATAGAGAAAGTTTTAAGTTACCAGGCAAAACCGTTTTTTTCCTCAAAATATTTTCAAAATCCCAAGGGCATCATCGGATACTTTAGCTAGTTTTTAATTTTCTTAGCTAGGTTTTAATTTTCTTGTATTGTTCCAGGTTGGAGATGAGACCCAGAGAAGGGTGACAAGAGGAGTGGAGGATCTAGATTTTTATATTGGAGACGAGGCGATGGAGCAGAAAACTCCTTACGCTGTTAAGGTTAGTTTAATCATGGGTTGTACTGACATATTAAATTCTGCATTAAACTAATGAGAAAAAATGGTTTATGAAAAATTTAAGTGTCTAAAGACTCGTTTTTTATTACCAAATTTAATTCTTTAAGTTGAAAACCCACATATATTTGTTATGCCGAAGTTAAGGGCTTATTGAATCGGAAACTATCCTCAAATGTATAAAATGCTTGGATTTTTAACAATACTGTTTCAAATAAACTCCTGTTTCCTCAAGATTTAATGTTTTTTTAACAAATAACAAATTTTCAATTTTTTCTTTTTTCCCCTCTTATATTCATGCTGAAACTTAATGGACTATTCAGAGATAAATAATCGCTCATTAGTTAACATTTGAGATTTGTGTTTTGAGAGCAAGAGTTTCTTTTTATCAGATTTTGTTTGGTTTTTTTGCACCTTGGATCCGGATCCAGGAAACCAAAATGTTGCGGAGCCGAGTACATAATAAGTGAAAATAGATGAAAGGGATGATTGAGTTTTGAAAGGATGTATTCGTTTAGTTATTTGTATGTAAACCTTATTTATTCAATATTGATGGAATTTATCACACCTAATATTTCCCGTTGTGGGGTGATTAAGTGAATATCGCCCTACAACAGGGCGAAAAAGTAACTTTTTCCCCCTGCTATTAAAATTTCAAATTTCATATCTAATTTGTCTCATTGTAGGGTGATAAAGTTACTTAATCACCCTACAACAGGGTGATTAAGTAACTTTATCGACCTGCTTTTAAATAATTTGAGTAAAATTGTGATTGTAATGGGTATTATTAAGTGCGAAAAAGTTTTTGCTGTGATTTTTTATTTTTCTAGTTTGTTTTCGATCAAATTAATCAAAAATTCGTACCTAATAATACCCATTACAATGACATAAATAGATATTTTACTGATTGTACGATGTTTAGTACCCTGTCCGACATGGTTTGGTGGAGGACTGGGACCTGATGGAACGCTACCTAGAGCAGTGTATATTCAAGTACCTCAGGGCAGAACCAGAAGATCATTATTTTCTACTTACAGAACCTCCACTAAACACTCCAGAGAATAGGTTAGTGAAAATAGGGATTGCGATAAACCAAAAAATATATTTTCACTTTGTGATTCTTTTGTAACTTTATATGTGAACCCTACAAATGATATTTTTCATGTTTAGTAAAATAATTCTGTTTTTCATCACTTCTTTTGTTTATTTAATGTTGGGGAACTTATTAATATCTATCTATGTCATTCTCATTTTATGATTTTCTTCATGTTTATTTTATGTCAGTGCACTTATTAATATTTATCTATTTTCACTCTTAGTTCTTGCCTCTTGTTTATTTAATGTCAGTGCACTTATTAATTTTTTATCTATTTTCACTATTAGTTTCTTGCTTCATTTGTTTATTTAATGTCAGTGCACTTATTAATTTTTTTATCTATTTTCACTCTTAGTTTCTTGCTTCATTTGTTTATTTAATGTCAGTGCACTTATTAATTTTTTATCTATTTTCACTCTTAGTTTCTTGCTTCATTTGTTTATTTAATGTCAGTGCACTTATTACTTAGTTTCTTGCTTCATTTGTTTATTTTATGTCAGTGCACTTATTAATTTTTTATCTATTTTCAGGGAGTATACGGCGGAGATAATGTTCGAATCCTTTAATGTACCGGGTTTATATATAGCTGTACAGGTGCGTACGTTATTTATACGTGTACACTACATTAATATAAAACCATGGAATAGGAAGACCAGTGGTAAATGCACAAATAGGGACGTCTTAATATTTCAATTCCCGGATCTGTATTTGCATGCGATTTTTTTCCCGGATCCGGATTTGCAGTTTTATCCGGATTATTAATTGATTTCTTGGTCTAGGCTGTGCTATCCCTGGCTGCGTCCTGGGTTAAGAAGAAAGGAGCGGAAAGACCTTTAACTGGTGTAGTCATAGATTCAGGAGATGGAGTTACTCATGTTATACCAGTGGTAAGTTCTCCCCCCCCCTTCCTTTAACTGGTGTAGGGGGAGGGGGGTTCCTGAGTTATGATCGGACAAACAAAGAAACAGAGATTACAACTTTACTTATAAAGATTAGCGAGGGGGGGGGGGGACTTAAAGACTTAAAATGTCTTCTGTTTGCATTTAGACAAATGTCATTCTCACCTATCAATTATTTAAAAGACAGATTTGTCCATACGTGAATGTGAAAGTTATTACAATGCTTATACAGGAATCTATCCAGGGGCGGCTTGACCTTTTTTGACTTGGGGGGGGGGGGGTATAGTCCACACAGCCCTCTTCATTGTATACGCCTTTTTTCCCCTTTTAAAATGCTTAAAATAATATTAAGTTAATAGCGAAAAGAATTTTTTTACTACAAGGTTTAAAAAATATCGTTTTTTTTTCTTCCTTTTTTAGAGAAAGTTTAGTTTCCTAACGCTGGGTTCCCCCAGATATTTTCTTCAATAAGTTTGTTAAAAATTTGATTTTAAGCAACTTTTCTCAAGATAAATTTTATCTTGTCCTAAACATTTCAATCCTTTTCCAAGAAATCTGGGTTTTCCAGACTTATGACGTGTGAGCATTTCTGCATAAATGTAACATTAAACCACAGCGACGAATCAAAAAAATATTGAATATTAAAAACTGAAAATTTTATCTTGTTGCATGCATTAAAATAGATATATGCACGCTTGACTTATTTCAAATGCCAAGTTTTCCTAAGGTAATGTATTCAAAAAAAATAATAAATGGCTTGCGTTAATAACTAAATACATATGCAATAGGTTTTTACCATTACTAAATACAAATATATCCAATTATTATTATATATCCAGAGAAATTGTTAGATATATAAATTGAGAATTTAATCCGCTAAGTAGGATTCAAAGATTTTTCTTTTTCAAGTTTGTCATAGAAGGTCAACAATCTACGTAATGAGGGGGGCGCCCTCTTATCGTATCTTTTCCTGAGCTTTTAAAAATATTTTTTAGCTGATTAAATTTTATTTTGTTTAGGCCAATGGATATGTGATAGGATCGTGTATAAAGCATATTCCTATAGCTGGCCGGTCAATAACCAGCTTTATACAACATCTGCTCAGAGAGAGAGAGATAGGAATCCCTCCAGAACAATCACTAGAAACTGCCAAGGCTATCAAAGAAAGGTAATAATATCTAATTCTTTTGTTTAATCCATTACTCACATGCAGGCTTTTTTGGTAAATATTTTAAGCCATTTTTGATTTTAATGATTAAATTCATTCGATAGGCCACGAAAAAACTAGGTCCGAAAAAAATTGTTAAAGAAAAACTGTTCTGTTACCCCAGAGAATTCAAATTAGAATAGGTGCATCTTGAATTAGTTAACAACCTGAGCTCTGATTCGATTTTATTTATTTTGTTCTATCGTTTTGGTTTCACAGGATTGCATTCTCTTTGAAAAGGAAAGTAAATTTGGAACTGTTATTTCTAACATTTCTTTTGCACTTTTTAATATCTACATTTTTACTTATTCTTCATTATAGCTGTGAGTAGAAAACTTGCAACATCCAACCTGTTAATTAATTCATTGTATTTATTTGTAGGTATTGTTACATGTGTCCTAACATAGCCAAGGAGTTTAGTAGATATGACAGCCAGCCTGAGAAGTATATAAAGCAGTATACTGGCACAAATGCAATTACTAAGAAGGATTTCACCGTTGATGTCGGATACGAGCGCTTCCTTGGACCAGAGATATTTTTTCATCCTGAGGTAAAAAAAAACATTATTAAATCCTTCCACTTTCCTTTTTCCTGTGCATAGAATCCGGATCCATTAGATCAGGTGTGGCGTTATTTCTGGGTAAACGTTAAATAATGGTAGTAGATTATACGCAGCAAATTTTCCGCGGCATCCGCTCATATTTTTGCAGTTTAAGGCAATGCGCACAACAGAAATCTGGTATTTTATCTGAAATTTTAAAATTAGAAATTATATTTATACACTTAAAATATACACTATATGCTGATATATAATGTGAGTACAGAAGTAATTAACTATACGTTAAACTCTCATTATTTGCAAGTATCAGAATCTTAACAATTAACTTACGTACACTAAGCTGTCATATCGATCCCGAATGTTAAAACAATTGATTTTTACTGTCTGTCGCTCATCAAAACTTGATTGATTCTCAAATATGAGAAACACTTTCACTCAATTTATTGTTTACATTCACAGAATTGTGCGCAAATGCCGCGGAAAATTTGCTGTGTAGAGTCTACTACCATTATTTAACGTTTACCCAGAAATAACGCCACACCTGTACATTGTAGTTCCACGATTATTTACATCAACACCAACAAAGACATCGGAAAACTAACCTATTTATCTCTCAAACACGCACATTTGAAGTGTCAATGAATGAGGGATCAAACAATGAATACTCCAAGAGGTTTTAAGTAAAAAAAAAACAAGAAAAAAAGAAGAAATGTTTGAAAGTTATGATAAAAAAAATAAGCAAAAATAAAGCCGGACCTGGATCTGCATTAAAATTAAATGGATCCAAAGTACTGCTTATTTGTCACAGTTTTTCTAATATTACACAAATGTGTCCAACAGCCTTTTTGAAGCAACAATCTTTCGCCTGGGTGTATATATATATATATATACATATCTAGATACAGGGGCGGCAGGACCTTCGCAACCCCCCCCCCCCCCTGACGGATTCGGCAGGAAAATATCATCTTAAAGAAAATTTTCGTCTGTGGCACGTCTTTTTGGATGTTTTTCTTCCGAAATAAATCCAGCACCCCCCTCACTTAAATCCTGTATCCGCCCCTGTCTATTTATATTTATATTATATATATTAAATATATATCCCGTCAAAGATTTTGGTATGCTCACATTTTACAAATATTGCCATAATGTACATTTACATGATGTTGAAATTGTAGTTTTTAAGTTTACTAAGGTAACGTTCGAGTCAGAGTTGGTTAAACAATGCATTATAACAGGGTGTGCAAAAAAAACTTGGTTTACTTTACAAACATGTATTTTAGTAACAAATCAAAGTCATACTTGCATGGTTACACCAGATCTTCCTGAATGCAGATTCAAATTAAAATGCGTACTTTTTTGGAAGTAATATGGTTATCTATCATTGTTGTGAGTTTTTTGCACACCCTGTGTTGTATGTGTAATAGTGTATTTGTATAGTAGCACTTGCAATTGTTTTGTATACTTGATTTTGTTGTATTGATAAGAAATCCTATTAGGATATTTAATTAAAATTTCTCAACCTAGGCGTATTTTTATTACTCATAATCAGAAAGACTCGGAATTAATTTATAAATAATCAGACGACTTTACAGTATAATTTCTCGACTTAGGCGTATTTTTATTACAGTCATAATCAGAAAGTCTAATTTTACAAATATGATTGATAAAAACGATAATAACAAAAATATAATTCCAAAATGTGGTCTGCCTTTATTGTGCGTTTAAAATACCAAAGATATATATGCATTCCAACTGATTCAGTGTCAATTAATTCCAGGTCTTTCGGGTTATGACTGAAAACAAATACAAATATGTTTTTTTGTTGTTTTCCCTTAGTACACCTTGTTTATTTTATTTAAATTCAAATATTTCCTCCAGTAAAAATGGGAAACTTTTTTGTGGAGAATTTCAAGAAATATTAAAATAAATTACTAAGTTTTAGTCTCGACCTCCCTCTCGACGAAAAAGAGGGAAAATGATATTTATTTCATGGTTTTTTCTTTATGATTCTAGATTCTAAATTTTATTTTAAAAAAAATAATTTTTGAATATTTCAGTTTGCTAACCCTGACTTCACTGTTCCTATCAGTGAAACTGTGGATAGTGTGGTACAGAATTGTCCAATAGATGAACGGCGGGGTCTTTACAAGAATATCGTTCTTTCCGGCGGTTCTACCATGTTTAAGGTAAATATAATCTAAACGGCGGGGTCTTTACAAGAATATTGTTCTTTCCGGCGGTTCTACCATGTTTAAGGTAAATATAATCTAAACGGCGGGGTCTTTACAAGAATATCGTTCTTTCCGGCGGTTCTACCATGTTTAAGGTAAATATAATCTAAACGGCGGGGTCTTGACAAGAATATTGTTCTATCCGGCGGTTCTACCATGTTTAAGGTAAATATAATCTTAACGGCGAGGTCTTAGAATATCGTTCTATCCGACAAAGGTAGAAAATGATTCAAACAAAAAATTAAGTTTTCATAAGTTACTTAGTAGTTATTCACGAACGGGCAGTTTATAAGTTCATTTTTTACGAATGATTTCATCTTTGAAAACATGAAGACTTTGGTTTAAATCCTTTAAGCTCTTAAATTATGTCATATGATATGCCGTTGAATGTAATTCTCGTAATTTTTAAAAAAAATTCTACAAATAAAATTTATTTTTGCTACCATTCTTTCATTTCAAATTTAAATTTAATATCTTAGCTCATATTTGACTTAACAACTAACTCGTGACCATTGTGAGGAAAAACAAGTTCATTTTTACTTAAAGTAATTCTTTAATTCTAAAGTTGCCATCTCTGATTTTGTTTAAATTTTAATCGCTGACCATTAATCACCAGTTCTAGATAGTTGCAGAACTATCTGTTGGCAAATACAAACTTGCTAAAAGGTTGCGTAGGTGGGGTGTTGGACAACCTAACAAATACTTTGTTTTAAGATATGATTTGTATAATGGCTGTCTAGATATTATTTATATAATGTATTGTAGTTACCAAATATCGTCTTTCTTACAGACGGGGAAATGCGTGAATCAATTTACATAAGTCTGCAAAACTAAGTAGTTTCAAGTATTCAAACAGATGTGCTCCTTACATGAATATAGTCATGTTTAACCCAATATTTTCTGTCTGTTTGATTAAACGTCAAAATAAACGTCAAAAAGGCTGAACTGATCGGACCTAAATTTTTGTGGCAACTCATATGACTAAGGGAAGGTTTAACCTAGAAATAAATTTATTAAAACAGGCGTCCTTGCTGAGAAATATTTAAACGAAGTATATATCCGCAACCTTTTAACGAAGAAAATACAATTAACATAAGTTTTGTTGTTTAGGATTTTGGTAAACGATTAGAAAGAGATATAAAGAAGAGTGTGGACGGAAGGCTAAAGATTACAGAAGAACTGACTGGACAAACGGTAAATATTAAAATAATGTTAAATAAAACATCTAAATATCTCGAGCCAAGGGGCCTTAAATTTCATGATTCGAAAAACCTCAAGCTTCCGATTTAAAAATGATTGATAAAAAACATTAGTTTTAACTTGCACAATATTCACATTAAAAAACAAAGTAAAATTGTGATGGATAAGATTTATTTCCTAAATTAATTCTATTTCAGCCAAAACCCATTGAAGTACAAGTGATCTCGCATCAGATGCAACGCTACGCAGTCTGGTTCGGAGGCAGTATGCTTGCATCAACGGTATATATCGAATCAATAACTTTTTAACAATAACTTTTAAAACTAATAAAAAAATTTAATTATTAAATTAATATTTTTTTGAATGATCGTATTTCGATGTCTCACAATCTTTCATTGCGTCATTTTGATATTTTGATATTTTGATATTTTAGCCCGAGTTCTATCGAGTGTGTCACACTAAAGCTGATTACGATGAGTACGGACCTTCTATTTGTCGGCACAACCCTGTCTTCGGCACAATGACGTAGAAAAGCACAAAATATGGCACCGAGGTCACCAGATCTGCAGGCACACATTCAATCCATCTATCCGGTCCGTTCATTTGACCTCCACAACGGTCATTGGACCGTTAGATATTCTCTGAACCATGATTCGGTGCTAAAACTTGATTTTACGTGATGATCCTACAAACCAGTGAAACCAGTTTTGGGAGTGGCGCGTACCGATCCACAGTACATCGACGTGCAGGGTCAGTTGTACACCGACGTGCTGGGTCAAATTTGGCGGTTCCTTTGCATCGGGTTCAACATATTTGACAAAAATAAATTAGTTCAACTCTATCACTAAACCAAGTTTGTATTTTTTCTTTGTGATCTAGACTTTAATGATTTGTGAAGCCTTCACGGCAAATTTTTATTTAAAACATGATTTTTAACGAGACTCCATTTAACATTGGTTTTATTAATGAATTAATGAATTTATTTAAAGAAAGCTAGTTCTGTATTTTTCTTGATAGTCCCTGTAGTCTATCAAATCCTTAGTTGATTCCTTCCACTGCTTCTATACGCTTTGTAGAAGACTTTGTTAAAATGTGTTGATTTCCTATGTGATTAACCCGAGATGATATTATAAATTAATTAATCAATAATTATCATGCTTCCAGAAATCCACAATTCATCTCTCCGCTGTTTTTAGTAAATACATCTTTTTATTATATTCCTTTATATGTAAATATTTAGGTTAGAAACAGACAGTCGGTTTGAGTTTATATACAGGGTGTCCCACGAAACATGACAGTTTGTGAATAGTTTTAAACGTCTTCTTCCATAATTTGTTAAGTTCTTTATTGCAAAAGAGATTGATTATCATTAATAAGAAATATACCATGGTAGTCATTTTATAGTAAAATTGATTTCAAAGGAAAATATTTTTGAGTGATAGATTTTGCTAACGAAATTAACTGCAACAATGAAACAAGACATTCGTTTATATATATATGTTGCCTATAGCCGGCTGGACCGAATGGGCTGAATTTTTTTGTTGACACTCACGGGTGGCCGGGTGTGTAATAGGCTAAAAAATTGGAATTTTTTTTTCCACGGTCAACGCCGGGATCTACAGCTAGTATAATATGTAGAAGATGACAATCTAAACCATTCGCCAACTGTTCCGTGGGACACCCTGTATTAAACTTTACTTATAAATACACCAGACATAAAGGATGATATTTTAATGACTATTATCGGCCGAATCAAAATAAAGTCTTGAAATAACACAAAAGATAATTAGGCAAAGAAATACTAAGTATGGCACAGCTGTAGTGAACAAAGAATGTGAGAGAAAATATCAAATAAATTCAGAAGTCTCTACCACTTCTGAGTAAACCGGTACATAAATAATAAACTAGGTTATCTTGAGATTAGACTGTTTTCAATTCTAAATTAATTAGGTCAGTTGATCTGTTTTTCACGCGATATTGCATAAAAATGAAATTTACAAGAGAGTTCAAGAATATTGTTTTAAATATTAGAAAATCAATTAAACAACGTCGAGGATTAACAAAGATTAAACCCAAAAGCGTAATTTCAAGTGTCCCTTAAAATGCAAAGGTGGCAATATCTAATTTATAATACAGTGAATCCCAGATATATGAATACATAGACCGTCATAAGTTGTTAGATAATTCTAAATAAACTTATTCTTACTTTTACTTCAAGGTAAAATATAAATGCAATTGATAAATTAATATTGAACTCATTTTTTCGCAGCATTTAATCCTAAATTTGTAATACGACGTTATAAAAAAACTTGCTATGTATTCATATTCATATATCTGGGATTCACTACAGCATCCTTGAAACATAGATCTGATAAAAAATGTGGAATAAACGTCGTTTCTCCGACTAAAAAATATATAATTTCAACAATTGTTCAATTTATTCTTATAATAAAAACAAATAAAAAAAGTTATGGATTTCTAACTCGTATTTGATGAGACAATTCAGAGCACCGTTGTATATCGGGCATTGTCATCTTTGTATCACTTGAAATAACGCTTACTTGTTTTGAATAACTAAACTTTTAACTTGGAATTCCTAAAACCTTGTACGTTCCATTCATGTAATGAAAAATATATTAATTACCAATGGATTATTTTCTTGTTAATGTATAATTTGTTTTAAAGACTGTATTATGAGATCTACGTTGTAAACCGCAATCCTGCGAATTGTATATCTCCTGCCACTTTAATATGTTAACATGTTATTGTGCAATAAATATTACTTACTTACTTACTTACTTAAAACCTGTTTGTCAATTCCTAAAAATACTTTGCATAACAATTTAGAAAATCATAAAAGTTAATAATAAACATTTTAACCTTTGAAAGCCCTACAGCGCGAAACAAAACATATTAAGTGGTCATATGAGTGAACTAGCTGAAGGGCCCGGCGGGCGTTGCCCGTGGAAAAAAAATCGTATTTTTTGTAGTCTATAACACCCCTCGGCCACCTGTGAGTGTCCACAAAAAATTTCAGCCCAATCGGTTCCGCCGTTTGGCCGGATATATGCAACATATACATATACGAATGTCTTGTTTTATCATATAGATAATCTAACAGTATGGCCCATTACACTGGAAAGGTTAATTTCAAGCCTCTGGAAAGTAGATTTGCCTGAAAACAACATCAAATGCACAAAAGATTGCTTTATTCCACAGTTTGAGAGGCCCCACTGTAAGTCTATTATATCGAATTGATTAATCTTAAAACGTGCAATTAATTGTGTTCACAGATAACAACAATTAAAAATAAAATCTTAAAGAAAGTATGCTAATTCTGGATTTCAATATATTCAGATTTTTAAATTGTAAAACCAAGCAGACTGTGACCGAATTTAAAGAATTTGAGCGGTGGTTTAAATATGGTTGGTTCCACTAAAAATTATATCAATTGTTTCAAGATTTAAGCCGGCGCTTAATTTAAACTGGGTTTTGGCAGATTTAAACCGCGGCTCAAATTCTTTAAATTCCATCTCTGATCTTATGTAATTAGCATATTGCATACCTATATTAAACATTTTTTTAAATACTCATTTTATGCCTGTAAAGAATAAGATATGAGACAGTTTTTTGGATTAATGGAGCTTTAAACTTTTCCATTTTTTGTAAAAATTGCCCAGTTTTGAGGGAGAAGGTGGATATCTGCGTCAAAAATAACCCTGTAGGACCAACTTTATGTATAAAATTTGGTTCCATGATATTAAGAAGAAAGATTATATCATGAAAAAATTGAACCGCCTTTTGACCATAATTACAGACCTAGGATTCCGCCAACCGAGGGAAATTAAGTTACTGGTTACTACTGTCCCTTGGGACAATTTAGAAAAATAACCACCCCCTCTGCGAAGTTTTCGTTAAAAAAAATTCGACTTTTCATCTCAAAAGACGATAAAATTGTGTACAACTACTTATTCGTAAAATAGTTGTAAAATAGTTGTAAATACATAATTGTAACTTTTCCAAAGCCTACTTAATCGACTGGATTAATTTTTTTCTTAAAATCGTGTCTACCCATTATGGTTTAGGATGTCCAGTTGGTGAATAGTTTAAAATGTCTTCTTCAATAACTTGTTATGCTGTTTGATACCGAAAAGAATGATAAAAAATATTATGGCAGTTATATTATATTTAAATTGATATCGAAATAAAGTATATTTTAGTAAAAGATTTTTTAAACGAAATATGCTGCAAAAAGTTTTAATTTATGTAAAGTATATAAAAGAAGACACTCAAAACTATTCGCAAACTGTCATGTTTCATGGGACACCCTGTATAAAAGGGCTATATTTCAGCATCACAAAAAAGATGCTGGAGGCATTTGATGAGTCAATACACTCTAATTCTTCGTTCATGTTCCCTACATTATTAAAAGGTCAAAGGAAATAATTTTTTTATCGCAAACGTTTTTTTAGTCCCTTAATCTTTGCAACCCGATGTGATAAACCTTTGATATTTCAAACTATGAATTCTGTTAGATATGATAGTCTGAGTTTGACACATCAGAGGTATATACCAGGTTTCAAATACAGGGTGTCCCACGAAACATGATAATAGGTAGACGACTTGAAAGTCGTCTTTGGTATTTGAATTTATTTGTGACATTTAGTCTTCTATCTACTTTAACATGTATGATTCTTGAAACAATTATCACATAATTCTCCTAGCCCTGGCATTTCCAAAAAGTGGTCTGCGTTTTTTGTGCTTTCACTGAGATATAAAGAGTTTGGTGCAGATTTCAATTTTGTTAAATTAAAGCAAAATTGTCGAAATCTGAACGAAATTCTTCATATCTCGGGCAATATTGAAAGCACAAAAAAGGCAGACCACATTTTGGAAATGGCAGGACAAGGGAAAATTTGTGATATTATCTCTAGAAATTTACTTCTAAAATTAGGTTGACAAATAAACGCAGCAAATTATATCAAAAATCAAGACGACATTCAAGTCTTCCTGCATACTGTCATGTTTCGTGGGACACCCTGTATAAAAGGTTTAGTAACGACCTTTGTAATCATTTTATATTTAAAACCAGGTATAGTGTATATACCTCTGATTTGTCAAACTCAGTTCCTAAGTTGGTTTTGCTTTCCTACAAAGAAACTTTATGAATTGATGAAGTGGTCGTCAAAATAAACCGTATTTGGAAGACGACAATTCAATTCGATTTTCTCCTACAAAGTAAGCGATTATCAAACACTGAAGAAGGAAAAAAATAAAAAGAGAACTGATCAATGTTGCCCTTTTCCATTCTTTCTGTCTCAATAAATACTCCTGTATTCCGTTATATGGTTGCTCATTAGGTCGAATCGGAACACATGTCACAGATATCTGTTGTAAGTATGAAGTTAAAGGGAGTGTTCGCGAAAAATGAAAAGGGGTATAGGCTTAATGCGATATAAAAGCGCTTTTGATCGCTAATAATCTTATTGAAAATATGTACAAGATTCTATAAAATTTCTCAGGGTGTCAAGTTTCTCTCCACTGTAAGATATTTACTGTAGACCCACTCGTAGACCCCCCACGAGAGATCAGAGATATCGACGCGGCGAAAATAAATGCAAAGAACCATGATACCCGACACTGAACACACCACCAGAATTACAGATCAGAACTTGACAACGCACAGAGAATTCTAAAAAAACGTTGGAAAATTTTTCAAAATATTTTAGGGAATTACTTGGCATTAGTTTTCTCAAAAAGAACCAAAAATAATGACCAGAGTGTTTTCTTAGATTAATTTTATTTTAATTTATTTTGACGAGTAAATCCATATATAAACTAAAATTGAACTTTTTCTTATTTCAAATATTTTTTTGGGACCCTCTTCCTCCCCTAGTTATAAACTTATATATAAAGTTTATATAGTTTATATAGTGTTTATAAATTCTACCGGATTGCTTACCCCATATACATAGCTCCGGTTTCTAGTTTCTCCTGGTTATCCTGGTAGAGATTTTATACCTGTAAACCAGTGCGAACCTGTGATCTTTCAACTATAGAAATATTTATGCAAAATACTACATTTCATTACAGACATAAACTGTGCTTTTTTCAATCCTTTCCCTGCCCCCTCTCATTCATTCCATCCTTCCAATCGATCCCTCCCTTCAACCTCCTTCATCCCTCCCTTTACCACACCTCCTCCATCCCTTCTTTCACCACACCTCCTCCATCCCTCCTTTCACCACTTTCACCACACCTCCTTCATCCCTCCCTTCACCACACCTCCTCCATCCCTCCATTCACCACACCTCCTCCTTCCCTTCCTTCACCACACCTCCTCAATCCCTCCCTTTACTACACCTCCTCCATCCCTCCCTTTACCACACCTCCTCCATCCCTCCTATCACCACACCTCCTCCATCCTCCTCCTTCACCACACCTCCTCCTTCCCTTCCTTCACCACACCTCCTCAATCCCTCCCTTTACCACACCTTCTCCATCCCTCCCTTTACCACACCTCCTCCTTCCCTTCCTTCACCACACCTCCTCAATCCCTCACTTCTCCACCCCTCCCGCCTCCATCCTTTTTGTCTCTAAACCTCCTCTTTCCCTCACTTCTCAACCCCTCCCTCCTCCATATTTTCCTTCTTCATTCCTCCCACTTATATCCTCTGCTTCTCCATTATATTAGCGTACATTCTGGTTATACTTTAATGTTCCCCACCCCTTCTCCTCCACCCCCTTCCTTCTCAACTTCACAATGCACCCTTCCCACCTTTCACCTTTTATCCCTCTCTCTTCAATTCCTCTCTGCTCACACCCTTTCTACTCAATCCCTCTCTTCTCAATCCCTATCTCCTCAATCCCTCTCTCCACAATCCCTCTCTCCTCAATCCCTCTCTCCTCAATCCCTCTCTTCTCAATCCCTCTCTCCTCAATCCCTCTCTTCTCAATCCCTCTCCCCTCAATGCCTCTCTCCTCAATCCCTCTCTTCTCAATCCCTCTCTCCTCAATCCCTCTTTCCTTAATCCCTCTCTCCTCAATCCCTCTCTTCTCAATCCCTCTCTCCTCAATCCCTCTCTTCTCAATCCCTCTCTCCTCAATCCCTCTCTCCTCAATCCCTCTCTTCTCAATCCCTCTCTCCTCAATCCCTCTCTTCTCAATCCCTCTCTTCTCAATCCCTCTCTCCTCAATCCTTCTCTTCTCAATCCCTCTCTCCACAATCCCTCTCTTCTCAATCCCTCTCTTCTAAATCCCTCTCTCCTCAATCCCTCTCTTCTCAATCCCTCTCTTCTCAATCCCTCTCTCCACAATCCCTCTCTTCTAAATCCCTCTCTTCTAAATCCCTCTCTCCTCAATCCCTCTCTCCTCAATCCCTCTCTCCACAATCCCTCTCTCTTCAATCCCTTTCTCCTCAATCCCTCTCTTCTCAATCTCTCTCTCCTCAATCCCTCTCTCTTCAATCCCTGTCTCCTCAATCCCTCTCTCTTCAATCCCTGTCTCCTCAATCCCTCTCTCTTCAATCCCTCTCTTCTCAATCCCTCTCTCCTCAATCCCTCTCTCTTCAATCCCTCTCTCCTCAATCCCTCTCTCCTCAATCCCTCTTTCTACTTTTCTCCTTCTCTGTTTTTACTTTTTGCATTCTCTGTTTCTTTTTCTACTTGTTCCTTTCTCTGTTTCTACTTCTCCTCTTCTCTATTTCTACTTCCCTCTACTTTATTTTTCTTCTTCCTCTTTTTCTGTTTCTACTTCCCTCATTCTCTTTTTCTACTTCTCTAATTCTCTGTTTCTACTTCTCTCCTTATCTTTATTACCTTCTCTTCTCTGTTTCTATTTCTCGCCTCTTCTGTTTCTACTTCCCTTTTCTATTTCTATCTTTTTCTGTTTGTCTAACTTGAGCATGTTTCCATGTCTGCTAGTCCCCGTATACCGCCCTGTGTAGGTTCAGGTTGAATCTCAGGAGTTGGTTTCCAGTTTAGTTGCTCACAGGGTTGCCAACCGGGCATAATGGATGCCGTTTTTTCTAAAAACAGCATAATTGGAAAGGTGCAAAGCATCCAATATTTTGAAAGAGCATAATGGCACAATTTAGCATAATTTTAGAATATGTCCGAAAAAAGCACAATTTTTCTTAAAAATCAGCATAATTTTAGACTTTGTCTCAAAAATTTATTTTTTCTTAAATATATCAGCATTTAGTTTGAAAATATGTACAAGATTCTATAAAATTTCTCAGGGTGTCAAGTTTCTCTCCACTGTAAGATATTTACTGTAGACCCACTCGTAGACCCCCCACTCCCCCCACCCTTTTTCAGAGTAGGGGGAGTCTCACATGTTCATAAATATTTAGAGATTTTATTCTCGCCTAAGACCAGTCTGCGCAGGCGCAAGAAAAAAAATACATACCAAAACAGCATAATATGGCATAATTTGCTAAATTTTGAAATTGTAGCTTTAAAAATGGAATAAAACGGCATATTTTTCAATTTTATAGAAAAAAGCATAAAATGGCATAATTTGAATAGCTGGAATAGCATCTGAGCTCCAGTCAAGGTTGGCAACCCTGGTTGCTCAGTGTGTTAGCTGAGTATAGGGGGCAGGACGTATATGGATACGCTCCGAGTATAAACAGTGAACTCAGTTTTACAGTGTTTATTAGTCCTTATCAGTGTATGCATAGCATACAGAAATATTATAATGTGATTAACAAAAGTTGAAAGATTATAGTGAGGAGTTAATAATTGTGTTAAAAGCAACAAAATGTGAATAAAGTATGTATCTAATCCAGCAGTAATTTTGTTTGTAAACACTGGACTGCAGTACTTTGTTTGTATTGGCCTGAATCCCAGCATCTCCATTCTCCATAGGTTTCAGAAAGTTGTGTCGTATCAAATAGCAAGTTTAGATAAATATACAAAAATTTTAACGAACAGTTATTGGTCTGTGGCTGAGTTTTAAGATCTGTATGATATGGGATTGCTTCCTTAAAGAAGTGTATGAAACTATTGTATTCTAAGTTGGAAAGTGTATGAAACTATTGTATCCTAAGTTATAAAGTGTATGAAACTATTGTATCCTAAGTTATAAAGTGAAAGAAACTATTGTATCCTAGGTTATAAAGTGTGTGAAACTATTGTATCCTAAGTTAAAAAGTGTATGAAACTATTGTATCCTAAGTTATAAAGTGTAAGAAACTATTGTATCCTAAGTTGGAAAGTGTATGAAACTATTGTATCCTAAGTTGGAAAGTGTATGAAACTATTGTATCCTAAGTTATAAAGTGTGTGAAACTATTGTATCCTAAGTTATAAAGTGTGTGAAACTATTGTATCCTAAGTTATAAAGTGTGTGAAACTATTGTATCGTAAGTTATAAAGTGTGTGAAACTTTTGTATTCTAAGTTATAAAGTGTGTGAAACTATTGCATCCTAAGTTATAAAGTGTATGAAACTATTGTATCCTAAGTTGGAAAGTGTATGAAACTATTGTATCCTAAGTTGGAGAGTGTATGAAACTATTGTATCCTAAGTTGGGGAGTGTATGAAACTATTGTATTCTTAGTTACGAAGTGCATGAAACTAAAGCCGACCCTAGGGCTGCTTATTGTTGGGCTGGGTTTAAAAGGAGGGAGTGCTGGAGAATTGAAGAATTATTGATTGGTTTTCATTTGAAGATAAACCCCCGGGCATTTTCTATAATTCAGTAATACATTTCATCTTTAGGTTTACCAATTTTCAATATTTTTTACCTAATCCCAGACTTTGTTCCTTATCTTTGTCTTGGTTTTCAAATAAAAAAAAAATGTTTGGTCCCACATCCACTGCCCCGACGATTTATTAAAAACATTTTAATAAATTTCTTTGATGGGCTTCTTGAAGAATCATTTACACTTTTTGCATGCAAATGACAAGCTTAAGTTTCATATTTCTTGAGACTCATCGTGTTTAATGTAAGGTTACTACAGTGTTGTGTTAAATGAGTCATAGAGGCAGGAAATATATATAAAATAAAGGACGACACCTGAATGAACATATTTACTGTAAAGATCAAACAAAAATATTGAGATTTTAACATGAACTCAGATTTTACACATTCTCAATTTAAACTCAGTTCGAGTTCGAATTAAGAACTTAAGACATGGAGCTGATCAAGGAGTAAATATTATATCTGAGGTCATAATTTAGTAAAAGTAAAGAGGTCATAATTTAGTGTAAAAAAGGTGGAATTGTCCTGCTCCCAGAACTGAATTACTAAAATGTTTAATTTTACATTATTATATGATACATTATTGTACGTAGAAGGGTAGAGGGGCGCAGGTAGTTGCGGTTTTGTTAAAATAGTACGAAATATAGTTTTATAGATTGCTTTATCCTGTATATATATACGGAGAAACTGGCTTGGATTCTGCCTCAAGCAATTAGAGTTTCTCAGGCAGTCAGAATTTCATAACTCTAAGGGGGGGGGGACACAAATGAGTTCAGCTATGAAGACTTAAAGTTGAACTAAAGANTCTTTTATATAAATATTTCATGACGATTTTTTTTCTGATTTATACGATCCATTTAAAATAGATTAAGTTGGCTCCGGCTATTTATTTCTTTTTAAGTCCGTATGTAATTAAAACTGAGATGATATACTTTCTATGATATTTGATATTTACATTTTACCATCTCTAAATCTAAACAATAAAAATGGCAATGCATAGATAGTGTATAACGTAATGAACAATATATGCTAAACATCAAACATTTAACAATTGATAAATAATATGAAACTAAACCTAAGGCTAAAGTAATAAGCCTTGAGAAAACATGGCTAATTTAAAACTTAACCAAAATAATGAAATTGTAAATATTAGTGTTTATATACATATATTTTAACATTGTCTAACAAAAAATCAAAAATACTTTTGCAAAATTTAAATATTTTTAAAACAGACATACGCAAAACCGCTTTCGAATTGAAAATATGTGACTCCATCTTCCAAAGATCTGATAAGCTTTTAAAGAAAGTTTTTTTCTCAGATCAGGTTGAATGTCTGTACTGTAAATAAAATGTCTGGTTCAAATATTTGTTTAATGGTATGCACGGAAAATTGCTTTGCATTTCAATTTGAAACTTGTTGAATTGTTGTACCATATTTATAGCGTACATCTGAATAAAAAAGAGTGTAGCCCAAAGATGTAAAGCAAAGAAAGTTATTTCAGAAGTGTACGCATCTTTTGTACTGCAATGTACTGTCTCTGGGCGGTAATGTATACACAAGACGGATGGTACTGTCTGACATTGGATCCATTTGTCACATAAAAAAATCAATGAAATATTCTGGTCGTAGGAAACTATTATGTGAATTATCTCAATTATAAAATTTTTGCTTTTAACCTCCTCGGATACTAAAAGAACACTGATGCATCTATTCTTGTTTACAAATTCCGCCCAAAGAAAACTGGTTTCAATATGTACGCACTACGCAGAGTATACACGACCGCAATTAACTTTCCTTGCATTACACCCTTGGTGTAGCCTAAATCCTGTACCCTCTGCCAGCCACTATACCCTGTTTCCTGTACGTTGGATACTGTACATTTTATCTTGTGCCTTGTATTTTGTATCATGTACCCTATATACCTCGTCCTGCACCCTATTCTCTGTATTTATCCTACAGGGTGTCCCACGAAACATGACAATAGCAAGACGAATTGAAAGTCGTCTTTGGTATTTGAATTTATTTGTGACATTTAGTCTTTTATCTACTTTAACATGGATGATTCTTGAAACAATTATCACATAATTCTCCTAGCCCTGGCATTTCCAAAAAGTGGTCTGCGTTTTTTGTGCTTTCAATATTACCGGAGATATAAAGAGTTTGGTTCAGATTTCAATTTTGTTAAATAAAAGCAAAATTGTCGAAATCTGAACGAAATTCTTCATATCTCGGGCAATATTGAAAGCACAAAAAAGGCAGACCACATTTTGGAAATGGCAGGACAAGGGAAATTTTGTGATTATTATCTCTAGAAATTTACTTCTAAAATTAGGTTGACAAATAAACGCAGCAAATTATATCAAAAATCAAGACGACATTCAAGTCGTCCTGCATACTGTCATGTTTCGTGGGACACCCTGTATATATACCCTTTATGTACCATGTATGTACCCTGTACCCTGATTATTTACTCTGCATTGTACCAGTATGTACTCTGCATGGACCAATATGTACTCTGCATGTACCAGTTAGCACTCTGCATGTACCAGTATGTACCCTGTATGTACCCTATACCCTGCCTTAATTGACTTAATTTTGTATGAAAATGATTAATTACAGATAAATTAACAATGCTCAATTGTTTTATTGTTTTTCATCGGTAGTTAAACTTCAATGATATATCCTCATGGGATCGAAACTTTGGATTTTAACTGTAACAATTCAGGACGCTTTCCACCCCTCATTCTTCACTTTTTGATTTTAAGACGCTTTCCATTATTAATTCTACACTTTTTAGTTGTAGGACGCTTTCCACGCTTCAATTTACACTTTTTAATTTTAGGACGTTTTCCATCCTTCATTGTACACTTTTTAATTTTAGGAAGTTTTTCATCCTTCATTGTACACTTTTTAATTTTAGGACGTTTTCCATCCTTCATTGTACACTTTTTAATTTTATGAAGTTTTTCATCCTTCATTGTACACTTTTTAATTTTAGGATGCTTTCCATCCTCATTGCACACTTTTTAATTTTAGGACACTTTCCATCCTTCATTGTACACTTTTTTATTTTAGGACACTTTCCATCTTTCACTGTACACTTTTTAGTTCTTGGACTTTTTCCATCCTCATTGTACGCTTTTTAATTTTAGGACACTTTCCATCTTTCATTGTGCACTTTTCAGTTTTAGGACGCTTTCCAACCCTCCTGCTACTTTAGACCAAATTGTTTAATCCGCAAACCACACAGACCATATCAGGAACCAGATTTAATGAAGGGGGGGGGGGGATTACCACTTCTTTGGAGCTTAAACCAGCATCTCATAGTTCAACTACTTCTCACTGAGATCTAGACAGCTTTAAAAGTTAGTCATCAAATTTTTTAGACAGCCTCGGCTTAAAGTGTTGCAAAGCCTTGGCCTTTGGCTTTACTTTTACCTCACCAAGTCACTTATACTGTTTTGCAGTCTAGAGTCATAAACAAACGTGCTTTAATTAAATTATCGCTATTCATTAAATGTAATCCTCGGTTTGCAGTAAATTATCGCTATACATTAAATGTGATCCCAGGTCCCTTAAATGATTGTGCCAACCAAGGGTGTAATGCAAGGAAAGTCAATTGCGGTTGTGTATACTCTGTGTACATATTGAAACCAGTTCTCTCTGGGCGGAATTTGTAAACAATAATAGATGCATCAGTGTTCGTTCAGTATTCGAGGAGGGGGGTTCAATGGAGAAATTACTTCTCCTTAGTACTGTCTGTGAAAACATTGATCCAACTTGTATGTTTATTGGGTCTCATTGTTAAATAATTAAATAATGCATTTATGTTATAAATTCCTATGACCATAATATTTCATTGATTTTTTATTTGAAAGATGGATCCCATGTCAGGCTGTGGCACCCCTACTCTTGTGTTTACATTAGAGCCCAAAGACAGTACACTGCAGTACAAAAAATTCACACCACTGAAATAACTTTCCTTGGATTACACCCTTGGTGCCAACTTAGTTCATAAGTTTTAACGTTTTTTAGCAAAGAGTAGTTTAATGCAAGACCTAAAAACCTCACGAGCTGAGTTTAAATTATTAAAGATACCTTGCATCCTTTATGTTTCATTTCTCTCAATTACACCTTTTCCTGTAATTTCCCGCCATTTTTATTCTTATATTTTGGTTTCCTTTTTACATTTACCATTCATGGTCTTGAACTTGAGTTTCTGAAATAGAATTAACTCATTTCCTCCTCCCCCCCATCTTCTACCCTTCCCCTCCCTCACACCACCCCCTTCCCATCTCAAGTTTTTGCAACCTTCAAACTTTATTTTTATTCTTGATTTGTGTCCTTTCCAATCTAAAAACAAGATTTTCAATTTAAATCGGAATTTTTTAGCTGAAGGTCTGTTTACCTTTTCTCCTTCAATCCGATCATGATGTTATCTCTAGGGCTATCCAGTTTTTTGTTCTTTTTTACAAAATACACCTCACCCTCTCGATAACATTCTGGATTCCTCTACATTCATATCTCGAGCACTTTTCATTTTCAATTGCAGTTTGTCCATTCACACCGTGAGTCACAAGAAATACAGTGATAACCAAAAACTCCAGAATATGAAGACGACTTTTAGACTCAAGTTATGACTTTCAACAGTGATATCTAAAAAACTCCGGAATATGTAGACGACTTTAAGACTCAAGTTATGACTTTAAATAATGCAACAAGCAGGAGACACAGAAATTGTGCAGTGTAAATAAGCCCCTTTCACTTAATAAGTGATTTGATAAGTGTTTAGTAAAAGTATCTGCTTTATAACAAATCAAATAAACTTACGTAATGCTAAAAAGTCGTCTTCCTTTTTCAGAGTTTTGTGGTTATTACTGTAAGTAGTTAAGGTTTTCAAATCTTTACAAATTTATCTTAGAAATATTAAGAGATTTTGTAAATTTAGCAATTTTAGTTATAATATATTTGATTTGTAAAATCAGAAAAAAAATTTTATTTTAATAATTTCAAGAATACTTGTAAATCTAGATTCAAGAGGAAGCCTTTAGATTTTTAATTATATAAAGGTCCATGTTTGTTGGGACACCCTGTATATATGCAATGCATCAAAGTATTTTTATGCCTAATTTTGAAGCCAGGTGGGACTGCATCAAGACGGGGTTAAGGGTGCAAGGTTTTAATGTTTAGAGTGGAGGTGATATCCTGAGTTATAAAGTCTAGATCTAGGTACAGGATATACAACGTGATATCCTGAGTTATAAAGTCTAGATCTAGGTACAGGATATACAAGGTGATATCCTGAGTTATAAAGTCTAGATCTAGGTACAGGATATATAAGGTGATATCCTGAGTTATAAAGTCTAGATCTTGGTACAGGATATACAAGGTGATATCCTGAGTTATAAAGTATAGATCTAGGTACAGGATATACAAGGTGATATCCTGAGTTATAAAGTCTAGTTCTAGGTATAGGATATACAAGGTGATATCCTGAGTTATAAAGTCTATTTCTAGCTAGAAGGGTATACGAGGTGATATCCTGAGTTATAAAGTCTATTTCTAGCTAGAAGGGTATACAAGGTGATATCCTGAGTTATAAAGTCTATTTCTAGCTAGAAGGGTATAGGTGATATCCTGAGTTATAAAGTCTATTTCTAGCTAGAAGGGTATACGAGGTGATATCCTGAGTTATAAAGTCTATTTCTAGCTAGAAGGGTATAAAAAAATATAGATTATTTTCTGTTATGGTTTTTCTGCAAAAGGGATTTGTGCATTTCTATATCTGCAGGAAAACATAGGAAATATCAGAATTAAACACGGGACCTCATTTTTTGATTAATTATTGATTTATTTTCAATACTTGAGTTGACTGTAATTATAAATCAAAGATACCTTTACTTGAACTGAAACGTGAATAGGAAGTGTATTTAAATGTTAATTTATAACCCTTACAGAGATTTAACATTATAGAGCAACTCATACTAAAGTAATTCTTTATTCTGAACTCCTTTTACTTACGTATTGCTAGTCCATGTTTTTAATTTTATTCAATTGGATATCTACATTTGAAATTGCTAAAAACAGAAAGTATGACCGGAAATTTTCTAAATGCAAAAGAGAAAAAATGTAGTTTTTTTCTATAAAATGTATCTTAAAAAGTTTGAAGTCATTTAAAATTATATATTTCTACCTCCAGTTCAATATTATTGTTTTTCAATTTGAATTATCTTTTATTGTTCAATGATAAAAAATTTCTATTTATCCATAATCATTGAGATTTTTAGAAATTTTCATGTTTTTTCCCGATTTAAATTATTCATGTTTATGTTGAATTTATGATTTTCTAGTTAGCGTATGAAAATTAACCTTTTAACCGGTATTCTTTAGATTTCGTGTTTATCATGGGTAGAGGGCAGGGACCAGAGTAGTATATGCATAGAATAGGCTATTTTCATGCATATTTATAATCTACATGAAAATACGTTATTATTCAAATGGATTTTTATTATACTGTCCAATCAATTTATGAAAAAAATAGACGATAAAGAAAATTCCATCTAAATAAAAATGAAAATGATAATTTGAAGATTAAAGTTTATATTTGTTTATAATTTTGTTTAAGCAAAGATTTGCACAATCTCATGAAATATTAACATATTTTGATTTGCATATCTACAAGTAAATATTTTGACCCTCTTTCATTTTATCAATAAAAAAATATTTGATATCGGTTTTGTACGGGATGATGGTTGATCATTTATTCATTTATTCATTTATTTGAAGTGACAACCTGTTTTACAATTTCAAGTTGACCCAAAAATAAAAAAATTTAAATTTTTTTTTATATTTTAAAATTTTCTAAATTATTTAGATCTGTATCTAATCCTTATAAATGATAATATATATAATTAAATGTTTAGAAGTCAGAAATTGATCTCTATACTTATGCGGTAAAATTTAAGTCCTCTTCAATATCCTGTGTTGGTCAATGGCCATCCCTTTTAGGAATAACTAAATTAAAGGGATCAAGCATTGATCTTCATTTTTAGAAATACCCACATAGGATTTCGAGATCAAGAATCAGAATTAACGATGCATCAAAGGAAAGATCCCACCTCGGAGCACTTATTTAAAAATGAATCAGATACAAATCACAAAATCACAAACAATCCAATATTACCACTATAAGAAAAATATAAATAATCTTCTAAGGATGATCTCGGAGTTCCCCTGAATATATATATATTATATATATATTAGAGAGAATGCCGATTGAGCAATATTTCACAGTTTCCTTCTGGAACCTGTATCCTAGTCAATATTAGGTAATCAGTGTCAGGGACATATAATATTCTCTCTTCCATGGTTCTTAGTTCTGGTTTGAGTAAGGTTAAGCGTGCCGCTTTAATTCTCCTTCCTTAAAATACCTGCTGCTTGCAATAGATCAATTAAAGGGGTAAATTACGGAACCCTGTTAAAGGGATAAATTACAAAATTTGTTGATCATTCAAGTTTGTAAATTATACGCACAAACACAGTCACACGCTTATTAGTATTTTTTCCCTAGATATTTTCGGAATTCATGTAATAAATCTAGTTCCCGAGATTACTCAACTATTAGTCTAATCTTGTCTCTCAGACTATCTCCCTGGCCAAAACTAAAGGCTCTATGTCTCGTCCGTTTCAATCAACGTCTCATTCATTACTAATTTATTTATACAGGTAAATAGGACTGACCGGAATGGCGGTCAGGGTCAATATGAACACAGATAAAATAGATAACGAAACATCGATAATAGAGATCGTACTAATCATGGTAACATATATTTTACTACATTCACTTCCATATTAACCCCCTCAAAAAATATAAGGACAAACACTTAAAACAGGTATATGGAAGATAAACAACATAGGACAGTAAAAAGCAAAAAAGTATCAGTATTGAGGACCAAAATTATGGACGGACAACAAATTGTAGAAAAAATGACTGTGCTATTTATTTATTTACTCCAAGTACTTTTTATGTACAGTGACAGTGGAACGTGAAATTATATATAAGTATAACGCAAGACTGAATAAAATCTGTACAGAGTGCTGTCTTTTCTGAAGTCTCATCCTTTGAGGGTAACCCTGTATACTACTCCAAGTGCAGATTTAAATGATGATAATGGACTAATGTTGCCAGCTGTAGCAGATACAAGATACCACCCATACATGACAATTTTAAATTTACACCATGCAACCCACCCCACCCTATCTAATACACCCCCTCCCCCCTGTCTGTATTTCATGTCATTACACCTACTAAATTGCATCCTAGCTCCCGCCCTTAAATTACATAACATTTTATGTGAGAAAATAAAAAGGTCTCAAATTAGGCAAACTTTTGAGGTCTTAGAGATTAGGTATTTGCAACAAAAAATTGTTCATTTAAATTTTCTTTTGGATTGCAAAATTTAAACATGCTTGTTAACAATATTTGAATATAGAGCGTTCAGTTTTCATGGTGGTTTCATTTCAGGAAGATAAAAGACAAATATGTTGACAGAATAACACTTTTCTTAAAAGAAAACTACTTTACATATTTAGCATATTGTTACTATAAGAGAGGTTCATATTTTAAGTAATTTAAGTGAATCAGACAAGGCCAGTCTTTAAATGGAGGGTTACTCGAAATTAAGAATACAGTCCCTTTAAAAACAATTGCACCAAAAGCACAACACTTCAATCATTTTAAAGATATATATATATATAATTAATGATTATGGTTTCATTAATTTCAATTTAAGTACAAACATTTTATCTTTTATAATGAATTATATAATCGTAATACAAAATCTAGATACATGATATGAAATAAATTAATGTATGTACTTTGATTTATAAAAAGTACAATGAAGCAGAAAACTCGGGAATGGTTCTAAGACAATATTTAAGAAATAGATAAGTGTATTTGATGTTGTTACAAAGCAAATAGTTTTTCAATTAACAATTATTAATTCACTTATTATGTGAAATTGGTTTGTTAACACTGCACAGTTAGCTCTAAATTATGGACCATTTATAAAGTAGAAACTTGAGTATAAAAGGTGTCTTCCTATTCCAGAGTTTTATATTGACGTTATAATAAAAATTTTACATGTTTATGTTTGGCAAAAAACAAAAACAAAATCAGGGGGCGGAAACGTCATGTGTGTGTGTCTGTTCCAAAAAGAGTGTGTGTTAGTTTAAAGTACCAAAGGTGTGTACTACTACTTACTGTAGGTATATAGAGTACATACGAATCTCAGTATTTGTACAGTCTAGGAGAGTACATTTGTACATTTGCAATTTTCTTGACTGTAATCATGTTGTGTGTCTGTACCAAAAGAGTGTGTGTTAGTTTAAAGTACTGGTCTGCAAAGCAGTGCGACTGGCTTTCTCTTGGCAGACCAGCGCCATTTCCATTCCCTTTATTCCTATTCCATGGACAAAATTGACAGAATTAACTGCACAATTAAAATATGCAGATATATATTAACATATGGCATTAGAGAACTGGTTAAAGTAATGTTCTACTGAGGTCGGATTATTAGAAAATTAATTTGTTTATTCAACCATTTGACGCAAAAACGACATATTTCAGTGTATTCTTATTTTTTGATTTTTTAATAACAATTTTTTTCTTCAGAAAAATGGAAATGTTAAAAAAATGTTGAATGATGTTACTTTCTGAATTCAAATATACTGCAAAGTTTAGTGAACAAAGTGTGACTGTATACGTGCAGTACAGTGAAGTGTGTACAGTGTACAATTGTACTATTGTACTGGTATTAGTTTAAAATGAACGTGAAGAAATGTGAAGAAAAATAGTCCGGACGAAAAAATAGTGTTTAACAATGAGGACTTTAACTATCGGAGACCGGACTATAAGTTTTGATACTGGACTCAACTATGTCACTTCGCCACTATCTTCCTCAGGTAATTAAAAGTGTTTAAGTAACTTTTTTGTAAATAGCCCCCACCCCCTTTAAAAGGATGATTCCCCCCCCCCCCTCCCCCTTCTGACTCGTTGCAGTTTACTCATAAGACTCAGAATGACACTAATAATATCAACAAATGTATTTATACAGTTAACATCTCAACTAAACCTCAATTTAAACATAAACAAAATGGACGTATATCATTATCTTACCTTTAAATATGTATTTTGCATTATACGTCGTAATACATGTTTACGAAAAATTACGGATTGGTGTTCTTTTTATACGATCTTAATGTATATAATAACAATATTTTGTCTTATTAATCTACAGAATTTTGCAACAGTTAAGTTGTGCGAACTCTAGCAATATATTTTGCACGTGCTAAAATAGATCGTGCGCTCTAATAATACAGGAAGAAAACAGTTATTAATAATTCACACCCCCTTCCTCCCCCTCTCTTTCTGACTTAAAATATTTTATTAAAAAAATGTTGAGATCCGTAGGTTAGGTTTGTTGGTTGGATTAAATAGTTGCCAAGAGAATTGTCACATAAGTTGCCAGGACGGTTGGTATGGTTGCCACTGGTTAGATAGTTGCCAGGACTGTTGGTATGGTTGCCACAGGTTAGATAGTTGCCAGGACGGTTGGTATGGTTGCCACTGGTTAGATAGTTGCCAAGACTGTTGGTATGGTTGCCACAGGTTAGATAGTTGCCAGGCCGGTTGGTAGGGTTGCCACTGATTAGATAGTTTCCAGGACTGTTGGTGTGGTTGCCACAGGTTAGATAGTTGCCAGGCCGGTTGGTAGGGTTGCCACTGGTTAGATAGTTGTCAGGACGGTTGGTATGGTTGCCACTGGTTAGATAGTTGCCAGGACGGTTGGTAGGGTTGCCACTGGTTAGATAGTTGCCAGGACTGTTGGTATGGTTGCCACAGGTTAGATAGTTGCCAGGACGGTTGGTATGTTTGCCACTGGTTTGATACTTGCCAGGACGGTTGGTATGGTTGCCACTGGTTAGATAGTTGCCAGGACGGTTGGTAGGGTTGCCACTGGTTAGATAGTTGCCAGGACGGTTGGTATGGTTGCCACTAGTTAGATAGTTGCCAGGACTGTTGGTATGGTTGCCACAGGTTAGATAGTTGCCAGGACTGTTGGTATGGTTGCCACTGGATTGATAGTTGCCACGACGGTTGGTAGGGTTGCCACTAGTTAGATAGTTGCCAGGACGGATGGTAGGGTCACCTTTAATGGTTGCCAGGATGGTTGGTATAGGGTTGCAACTGGTTAGATAGTTGCCAGGACGGTTAGCAGGGTTGCCACTGGTAAGATAGTTGCCAAGCCAGTTGGTAGGGTTGCCACTTGTAAGATAGTTGCCAAGTCAGTTGGTAGGGTTGCCACTGGTTAGATAGTTGCCAGGACGGTTGGTAGGGTTGCCACTGGTTAGATGGTTGCCATGGAGGTCGGTAGAGTTACCCCTGGTTAGATAGTTGCCAGGACTGTTGGTAGGGTTGCCACTAGTTAGATAGTTGCCAGGACGGATGGTAGGGTTACCTTTTATGGTTTCCAGGATGGTTGGTAGGGTTGCCACTGGTAAGATAGTTGCCAAGTCAGTTGGTAGGGTTGCCACTGGTAAGATAGTTGCCAAGCCAGTTGGTAGGGTTGCCACTGGTTAGATAGTTGCCAAGTCAGTTGGTAGGGTTGCCACTGGTTAGATGGTTGCCAAGTCAGTTGGTAGGGTTGCCACTGGTTAGATAGTTGCCAGGATAGTTGGTAGGGTTGCCACTGGTTAGATAGTTGCCAAGTCAGTTGGTAGGGTTGCCACTTGTAAGATAGTTTCCAAGTCAGTTGGTAGGGTTGCCACCGAATGTATCATTAAAAGTGGAAATTTTGAAATTCAATTCTTTGTTTGTAATAAAATCTTTTTCAAGCAGAATTAATTGTCATAATTATATTCTTGTTAAAAGATTAAGTTTTATTGTTTTCTTTATATGTTTGTTAAATAGGCATGAAATTGGATTGGATTTTGACATTTAAAACTTTTTTTTAAAATGCCTTTCATATTTATGTTTCATATTTCATATTCATGTTGCCTTGTCTACAATTCAAGCCTTCAAGCCAAATTTGACCATACACGGAAGTATGATGATAGATAGATAGCTAGGCAGGGATCAAACCTCTATAAGCCATCTACCATTCCTTTATCCGATATACATCATACCAAAGACTCTCTATGTTGAGAGTCTTTGGTACGTTCTAAATAGTAGCTCTGCGTTATAATATACAGGGTTACCCGCAAATGATGCCACTTCAGAGAAGAGTTGTACACATTCTGCTTTGTCACCTTTTGTACTATTTGCATGTATGCAGTTCTTCATTCTGCGTGCATATCTTTTATGTATCCTTAATCCTTCCTAGGATTCTTCACTGTATCCTTGTATAACATATTCTTTCTCCGTTTCCTGATATCCAACATTCTTCTTTTATATCCAAGTATCCAATTTCCTTTTTTGTATCAAATTCAAATTGTTTCTATTTTGCTTCTCTGTATTCTTGTATCTCCTATTCTTATCTGTATCCAATTGTATCTATTATCCTTCTATGTATCCAGTTGTATCTACTATCCTTCTATCTATCCAATCGTATCTACTATATGCGTCTCTGTATCCTTGTATCTCCTATTCTTCTCTTTATCTATTTATCTATATTTTTCGTCTCTGTATCCTTGTATCTCCTACTCTTCTCTTTATCTATTTATCTCTATTTTTCGTCTCTGTATCCTTGTCTTCATTATCCTTCTATTTATTCAATTGTATCTACTTTGCTATTCTGTATCCTTGTATTCACTGTCTTCTTCTGTACCTAATTGTATTTACTTTGCTGTTCTTTATTCTTAAATCGACTGTCGTCTTCTGTACGGTGTACCTAATTGTATTTACTTTGCTGTTCTGTATCCTTATGTTTACTTTTCTCATCTGAATTAAATTTGTGTACTCTGCTTCTTTGTATCCTTGTATCTCCTTTGCTTCTCTGTATCCCTGTATCTCATTTGCTTCTCTGTATCCCTGTATCTCATTTGCTTCTCTGTATCCTTGTATCTCATTTGCTTCTCTGTATCCTTGTAAACCATATCCTTTTAAGATTTCCAATTAAATAAGTAACTCGCCATCTCATATATGAATCTAAGTATCTTGTAAACCATGTATCAACCTTGTATCAACTATGTATCTAATAATCATTAACCCCTCCCTCCCACATCGATTAACCCCCCCACCCCCACACCATTCAATCCCCCCTACACCAACCAACCTTATATACCCTCCCAAATTGAATTATTATCTATATATGAACTATGTTCTGTATTTCATTACAACCAGTAATCTCGAAAATCCAAAATCCGGTATCCTCAAAATTTCTGATACATCCGACTCACTCCATTGATAAAAATGTACTCTTATGATTATAATATCCTCGTTTTCTCTATGTGACTGCAAGTTTTATCCATCAAATACCAATAACTTAACAGAATTCGTCAGTTATACTCAAAATAGAACCCTTACTTGTTGTTTTTTATTGTTTCAATAATAATTAATTTAATCTATTTTGAAACTGATAATACATGATTGACAAGCTTTTAATTTCTTGTCTAGTTTTCACAACGATTAGTCTATTTCTTAACATGGGTTTTCATTTATCAGTGTCATAGCATTCATTATAACACTGATGACCCCTATATTTTAGGACGGTAAAGGTTGGTATAACCCCATAAAGTATGCATGGTGCACAGTGCACATGTTTGGCGCGCAGTATAGTTTATATTTATCTTGAGATCTTGACGTGTGTTTATTTCACAATAAGAATTGGCTTGGCTTGGTGACGATGAATTGTAATCTATCTATGCTTGAAGAATGTTGAATTAGGAGCAAAAACTTTGTCAATTTCTCAAACAATTGAAACAATTTAAACTTTTTAAATTTTATCTACTTTTCCGTAAGTAATCTTTTTTAGTTCTTCTCTTATGTATGTTATTTTTTACTCCCTCGATCTTTACTCCCGCCTCCATACAATCTCCATCTTTACTCCCTTTATTCCTCATCTTTACTAACGCCTCCATTATTATAACCTCCATCTTTACTCCCTTTATTCCTCATCTTTACTAACGCCTCCATTATTATGACCTCCATCTTTACTCCCTTTATTCCTCAAATTTAGTCCCGCCTCCATCTTAACTCCCATCATCCCTTGATCACTCTCGCCTCCATTGTTACAACCTCCATCTTTACTCCCTTTATTCCTCATCTTTACTAACGCCTCCATTATTATAACCTCCATCTTTACTCCCTTTATTCCTGAATTTTAGTCCCGCCTCCATCTTTACTCCCTTCATCCTTCATCTTTACTCCCGCCCTCATCTTTACTCTATTTATCTCCTATCTTCACTCCCGCCTCAATCTTTACTCTATTTATCTCCTATCTTTACTCCCGCCTCCATCTTTACTCTATTTATCTCCTATCTTTACTCCCGCCCTCATCTTTACTCTATTTATCTCCTATCTTTACTCCCGCTTCCATCTTTACTACCTTCATCTCCAATCTATACGTCCTTCATCTCCCATCTTTACTCCCGCCTTCATATTTACTCCCTTCATCTCCCATCTTTACTCCCTCCTCCTTCCATCTTTACTCCCTCCTTAATTTTTATTCCCATCATCTCCCATCTTTACTCCCTCCTCCATCCATCTTTACTCCCTCCTCAATTTTTACTCCCTTCATCTCCCATCTTTACTCCCTCCTCCATCCAACTTTACTCCCTCTACCCTCCTTCTACACTGTGATCTCTTGAAGGTCAAATTAATCCCTGTTTTATCATTCTTAGTTCTTGGAACGACAGTTTCATATTACGCAGAATACTGGGTTCAGTTAGTATTCATATATTTGCAACCTTATTTTGGCCTTTGTTTGGGGCCTATGAACATTTTTTATTTCCATTTTTTTGGTAATTTTAAACAATTTTCCTTGGTTCCATATTTTGTTTGTGTATATTTATGCACGTATTCATATTCTATTTAATATCTGTCATTGAATACTGCTTATGCAAATCCAATACATAAATACTGAATGCGTGGGAAGGGGGAGGGGGGGGGATATTCACTAATAATATTTACTTATTGAATATTTTATTTACTAAATCTATTTTTGTCTTGTCAGAGTTGACAACATCCTAAACAACATTTTATACAGAGTTGATGACGATTAGCTTTTCTTGGTCCTTTTTCCAAACCTTCAAGGACTATATGCATGACAAAGTGTTAAATATATTTTTTTTAAACGTTCCCTCTTGCTAACATTTTAATATCAGAGCACAATAATTAGGACTGTTAAATGAAAAAATCTACGAAACATGAGTTTTGAAAACTCGCAAATCTTCAGCGTAACTTGGAATCAATTTTGCAAAGTTTTGATGGTGAATCCTTCGATTTTTATTTTCCCAGAACTATAGCTTGTACAAACAAGTCTTTAGGGTCGTAATTTTTGATATTCTACCTTTTTATCGGCTCATAGAGAAGGTTAGAAGAGAGGGGGTATGAGAAGTGAGATAAGGTTGTTTTTTTACTATAATTTGATACCCCCTATCCCCCACACCACCCACCCCTCATTATAGCCTGGGTTACAAAGAAGGCTTTGATTAAAATAATAATCACTATAATGCCCTCAAGATAGATCAGGGGTATACTTCCTGTTCTTTAAATTATCCTGCTTCAAATAATTGGTTCTTGTTTTCAGTGTCTTGACTGCACATTTATTTTAAGCGAGATCCATTTTAGTTTTTTAAAACCTGAAGGTTTCCGAAATTTCTTTCTTGTAGAGGAGTTTTAAGTGAAAAGAATGAGATAAACTTATTTTTTCTATGGAAATTTAATAAATTAAACCTTCAAAAGTTTTGACCAATTAAAACTCTAATAATCTTATATTCACGCGAATTAAATGCGTTGAACTCATTCAGTTTATTTAAAAGTTCCCACCACATGAACTCCCGGAATTTTGAGCCCCTTAATACCTTACGCCCCTTTGCCCCCCTCCTTTCCACTTGTCCAACACTTCCTGTATCTGAATGTTGCATGACCGGAACTATAGTTTTATAATCTTGAAATTTTCTTATGTTTAAATTCAACAGCGCGCATTTATATGATTTTTATGAATATTTTAACTCTGTGAGAAATGAGAATATTCAGTCAATTGATATTATTGAAAAGGATTTGACCATTTTATTTATGAATAATAACATTGCATGTGTATTTTCTAATTTTGTTTTGGTAAATATATTACGCACGCCTTTGGCATGATTCAGGCCCGTAGCCAGGGGGCAGGGGGGGGGGGTGCAAGGGGTCAGGTAGGGAGGGGTGGCTGCTCTCAGGGTTTCGGAATTGCTCCCAGGGTTTTGGAGTGCTCCCAGGACTTTGAAGTTGCTCCCTGGGATTTAGAGTAAAATGTCAAAATTTTTCCGACCTTTTATGAAAAGACCTTAATAAAGGGTACTTTAAATCCAAAAATTGAAAAAATGGCTCTGCTGGGTTTTAAGATATTTTTTTAGATGGATACATTGAGGTTTCATTTGAGATGGTCTAATTCATCTGCAACATCTTTATAAGTTATTTCCAAGTTTTTTTTTCAGAAAAATCCAATTTTTCGCCTAAAAAAATCTTGAATTGATTTGTGCCATTAAAAAAGTCACAAAATATAAATTGTTTTATATCAAATTTAGAGCCTTCTCCATGGCGCGCACTATACCAAAAAATTATCAAATTATTGAGATATCTGAGGAAAACTCTTGGATCCTGCTCCATTCTACAACACCCCTCTTTGCAACTCCCTTGGAAAAATCCTATTGCTAATTTTCTTTAGTTGTCCCTTGGGATAATAAAGTGAATTAGCATCCCGGTCTGCAAACTTTTGTACAATATTTTTAAATGATTTATATTCTAAAACCGAAAAATTGTATACAAATACTTTTTTCTTTAAATCTAAATTTCCCCTTAATGTTTGTAATATCTCCTGTGAATCATACTTTAAAGTCATGTTTATGGGTTAGGTAACAACTTCTGTTTATGTTTGATTGACGCTAAAGGTTGTTAGACAGTAACCAGGGACAGGGCGGGGGGAAGTGTGCAAGATAGTTCTATTGTTTACAAATAGATGTCGCAAGAGAAACTACACGCTAGGTGGCCTTTATACTAGAATAGAAGGAATTCATTGAATTCATTCAGATCTATTCGTAGTATCACATCATCTAATCCAGATCCATAATCACATGATCCAATCCAGATCCATAATCACATCATCTAATCCAGATCCACAATCACATCATCTAATCCGGATCCATAATCTCATCATCCAATCCAGATCCATTATCACATCATCCAATACAGATTAATAATCACATCATCCAATCCAGATCCTTAATCACATCATCTAATCCAGATCCATAATCACATCATCCAATCCAGATCTATAATCACATCATCTAATCCAGATCCAAAATCACATCATCTAATCCAGATCATAATCTCATCATCCAATTCAGATCCATAATCACATCATCTAATCCAGATCCATAATCACATCATCCAATCCAGATCCATAATCTCATCATAGGAACCAGATCCATAATCACATCATCTAATCCAGATCCATAATCTCATCATCCAATCCAGATCCATAATTTCATCATCGGAACCAAATCCATTATCCACATCATCCAATCCAGAACCATATGCGATCCCATTTATCCCATTCAGATCACATTCATCTCATCTAGATCTCGTTCAGATCCCACCATTCATTCAGATCCCATCTAAATCCTCTCATTTCATCCAAATACCATTCCAATCCCTTCCAGATCCCATCATTCCATTCAGATCCATTCATTCCATCTAGATCCATTTATATTCCATCATTTCATCCAGATCCCATCATTCCTTCTAAATCCCATCTTTCCATCCTAATACAATCTAAATCCCAGCATTAAAAAAACCTTTCAATCACGAGTTATTGAATTCATCAATTTTGGATTTGATTCAAGTCGAGACGAGTTTTTAAACCAAGTTATTGAGTTGACTAATTTTCATCCTACCATGCCAAGTTTCTCTGGTCGAAAGTTTATGCTGAGACTCAGGGGCGTTTACAGGAATGTATTTAGGCCAACCTCCCCACCCCCCTTTAGGGCTTCTAAGATTGAATAGATAACGAATATGACAATACAATATGATATTGTATCCTTCATTTATATATTTTGAGCTTGTTGTGATTAATAGGATTAACACATTTTTGTTTCATCCGTTTCAGTAGATTTTTGTTTCGAATTAAAATGTTATGACAATTTAAACAGCTTTAATATTATTTTTTTTAAAGAATGTTGAATTTTTTCCTTTATGTTTTAATTGGAGTAATTTTTGATATTTTTATCAGAAACCTCAAAACATTCAATAAAAGATGTTCGTGAAATATAAATGATAAATCTTCAAATGTTATTTTTAAATTTTTTAACTTTAATTATTTGAAAATAAAATGCAGATTTGTAATGCCTTGATTTTTCACGCTATGATGGCTTAAGACTATAAGAAAAGAAATCTGAAAAAGAGGTCCCGTTATGAACCCCCCAGACTGCGCAATGTGCATATGCTTTAAACCCAACTAAGAAATGTTAATCATTGTTAACATCCAGCTGAGATTTGAATGATTTAATTGTTGTATGATGTGTTTCAGCAACTCATCAAAAACTTGCGATCTTATGTCATTGCAGCCTGATGTCGTCAACCTTTGATATTCCAAACCTAAACCAAATAGTCAAATATTGAAATATAAATATTATCACCACTTTCAAAAATTCGAAATTTGAAAATTTGAGTTTGTGGCGGGTACTAAAATTGATTTAAAAATAATCTAAACTTTTTTTTCCAGGAATGTCCCAAGGAGTTGAGGGACTTGAGGTAGAAAGCAATACAGGCAGTTCTGAGGCAGACGGGAGTACCACGGGTAGTTCGGAGGCAGATTACTCAGGAAATGCCTCCGTATGTTCGGAGGATCACGAGGAGGGTGAGGGACCTTGTTCCCTCGCGAGAGAGGGGAGTAGGAAATTGATAAAACCAGATTTGCTAGCAATGAGTCAACTTCTAAATTTTGATGAGGTTAGTGAATGAATTTCTAGAACAGTACAACAGACAGTACGGTACAGTGCATCATAGAACAGTACAGTACAACACTTTACAGTACAGCACTTTACAGTACAGTACTTTACAGCGCAATACTTTACCGTGCAGCACTTTACAGTACAGTACTTTAGAGCACAGTAGTTTACAGTACAGTACTTTACAGTACAGTACTTTACAGTACAGTACTTTACAGTACAGTACTTTACAGTACAGTACTTTACAGTACAGTACTTTACAGTACAGTACTTTACAGTACAGTACTTTACAGTACAGTACTTTACAGTACAGTACTTTACAGTACAGTACTTTACAGTACAGTACTTTACAGTACAGTACTTTACAGTACAGTACTTTACAGTACAGTACTTTACAGTACAGTACTTTACAGTACAGTACTTTACAGTACAGTACTTTACAGTACAGTACTTTACAGTACAGTACTTTACAGTACAGTACTTTACAGTACAGTACTTTACAGTACAGTACTTTACAGTACAGTACTTTACAGTACAGTACTTTACAGTACAGTANAATACTCTTTCTGCATTCGTGGAGATTAGGCATGTAAGATGCGTATTATGAGTATTATGCACGAATTATGACTTTTATGTCTTTAGCTTGAGAATTTCAACATCTTCACGATGTGAATGATGAATCTTGATTAAAAATCCAAGTTGTGTCATGGGTTTATTCTTCATAGAGAACCCGACTCATCATTCTTCATTGTTCATTTTATAACCTTTCAAACCTTTCATTTAACCTACATACAATGAGTTGCATGGAATGAAAATCTTAAACCTTTTTTACCTATTCTTATAAATGTGTTGCACATAGGGTTTCCATTTTTCCCGAAAAAAATTTCCATTTTGGAAATGGAATGATCCGGAAATTTGTTGCGTAAACCGGAATTCCGGGATTTCCCCTCATCCCTTTTATCAGACCACCTCATTCTTCATGCACGGGGTATTGCGGAGTCTATAAAACCGGGCTAAATTATCATTTTTGTTCATTATAGTTTCAGATTATGTCCCAGTGTTCAGTTCATTTTAGTTGTTTAAATATCATTTTTTTCTTCTTCAACACTTCCAGGCCAACTGTGAACGTAATATAAAGGTACCCTTCATTGAGCGAAGAACATGTCGGATTCACAACGGTATATTTTAATTTTTCAAGTGATTTTTTAAAGTGTATCCGCTGTCAGTCATTTTTATAGTCTCATTTTTTTGTGGGCAACCCTGTAACGTAAAATGTGGAACTAGAATCTTGCAGTAAAAACAAGCACACTTTTATTTCATTCTATTCATGATTTTTCTCGCAATATTTTGCATGATTTAAAGTAAACCATTTAGTGTATAAATTCCATTAAGTTGATCAAATACTAGATCATGCAATATCTAAGAGTATATGTTTCAGTAAGTCTCAGTCAGTTGTACAATTTAATTGCACAATAAATTGAATTCCGCTGGGTTTTTTACAGCACCCATTGTGCAAACGTTATTCAATTAGATCTATATATGATACATGTTGAATTAAAAAAAATTGTTTAATGAATATGATAGGATAAAGAAAAGTGTAAAAGATATTATATTGTAAAATATATTAAGTAAATGGCAAAAAATGTTAAAGATAGAGCCCTCAATGTTTTTCTTAGTTTTTAAAATACCGTTAGATTATAATAAAACATCAATCCTAGCTGTTTCTACACTGTCTGTACAATTGTGAATTTTCAAACAGCTTAATTTGAGAAGACCTCCACTCCTGGCCCCTTCATTCCAGTAGTTTTTTTGTCTAATGGTAAAGAATTCTGAAAATTTCCTCCAATCTGCTTTGGTAGCAGAAAACCGCAATTTACTTTTAAAGGAGAAGCCAAAATTGAAAAGTATATGATTTTATGGGTACATAGTCGGATGACAGAGGCTTCAGACCCTACAGATCTAATTTTTTTATCATTAAATACATTGCAAAGTTTGAAACTGATCCCTTGTGGTAAAAGAAAACCAAAAATATGAGAAAATTGACAGTTCAATGAAAGTGAGAATGAAATTAATTCAAAGTGATTAATCCTGTCTGATAAATCCAGGAAAAGTGGACAGAGGTTGGAACTTCTGTGCGGCGTTTAATTAATCTTGAACGATTGATCTCAATATCCATTGTGGGGACGATAGATGCTTGACAACTAAAGTTATGACCCCGAAGGGATATCGAAGAGGAGTTAAACTAATCCGCAGAGGATGGAGATCAATGCTTGATCCCGAGCACAAAAGTTCTGAGCTTTGGATTATTTTCCTATATCATGTCTTGGCGTAAACTATGAGTATATAGTGTATACAATATAATTAGAGTATTGTTGTATACAATCTTCATTCTACTTCCTGTATTTAGGTTTATTATGTTACAAGATAATTAAACTTCAATCTAACCTTCTTTATACATTATCTTCAGTTCTAGACCTTCTCCATACCTCATCTTTAGTAATAGAGCTTCTCCATATCTCATCATTACTAGACCTTCTCCATACCTAATCTTCATTACTAGACCTTTGCTATACCTCATCATCATTACTAGGCCTTCTCCATACCTGTTCAGTACTAGAACTTCTCCATACTTCATCTTCATTGCTACACCTTCTCCATACGTTATCTTCATTTCTACACCTTCTCCAAACCTCATCTTTATTACTAGACCTTCTCCATACCTCATCTTCATTACTAGATATTCTCCAAACTTCATTTTTATTACTAGACCTTCTCCATACCTCATCATCATTACTAGGCCTTCTCCATACCTCATCATTACTAGAACTTCTCCATACTTCATCTTCATTTCCAGACCTTCTCCATACCTCATCTTCATTGCTAGACCTTCTCCATACGTTATCTTCATTACTAGACCTTCTCCATAACTCATCATCATTACTAGATCTTCTCTATACCTCATCATTACTAGACCTTCTCCATACCTCATCATCATTACTAGACCTTCTCCTTACCTAATCTTCATTACTAGACCTTTGTCATACGTCATCTTCATTACTAGACCTTCTCCATACCTCATCATCATTACTAGGCCTTCTCCATACCTCATCATTACTAGAACTTCTCCATACTTCATCTTCATTTCCAGACCTTCTCCTTACCTCATCATCATTGCTAGACCTTCTCCATACGTTATCTTCATTATTAGACCTTCTCCATAACTCATCATCATTACTAGATCTTCTCTATACCTAATCTTCATTACTAAACCTTCTCCATACCTCATTATCATTACTAGACCTTCTCCATACCTCATCTTCATTACTAGACCTTCTCTATACCTAATCTTCATTACTAGACCTTCTACATACCTCATCATCATTACTAGGCCTTCTCCATACCTCATCATTACTAGACCTTCTCCATACCTCATCATCATTACTAGACCTTCTCCGTACCTAATCTTTATTACTAGACCTTTGCCATACGTCATCTTCATTACTAGACCTTCTCCATACCTCATCATCATTACTAGGCCTTCTCCATACCTCATCATTACTAGACCTTCTACATACCTAATCTTCATTACTAGACCTTCTCCATACCTCATCTTCATTACTAGATCTTCTCCATACCTCATCATCATTACTAGGCCTTCTCCAAACCCTGTCATGACTACCAGGCCTTCTCCAAGACTTTACACACTTTAATATAAGACCTTCTCTATGCCGCATCTTTAAAACTATAAAGTTCTCCATACTAATTTTTAATCTAATACCATCTCCAAACCAAACACCAGTTAAAGACAACCTCCATACCTTATATTTTCATATGACGTATCCGCGTATGAAGACCTCCTAAGAAGACCAATGAAGCAACTTTAAACAAATCATAACTTCACCAAACTCTGTGCTTCAGTTCCTAATAATTCCATAACCCATCTTTAGTACACATAGACCTGTTTTAACTACGAAATCAATCTTTACTCTTGAAGCTACATCTTACTTCCTATTCCTGGCTTATATGGGGGTTCTGTTGCACCGCCACAAGATTGGGCGGTAGAAAAATATTCAAGGTCATTCATGGTTGTATAGTGCAGAAATATAGGCGTATTCTAGTATATATACTTACATATATCTTGTATACACGGTTATATTTAAATCATTAATTAACACTGTCACAATTTGTCAAAATATACATATAAACTCTCCCTCCCCCACCCCTGAATCCGAAGTCCCTCAAATATTCAGAAGAAGATGCTGTATTTATGAAAATTTCAGGAGAAAAACGGAATAGATTTTACATTTTTTGTTTTTCCCTTGGTCTCCTTGGTCTACTCTTGAAATTTTAATTCTGCAACTGGACTTAAGTTTGCTTCTTATGTATTTTTGTTTGGTTGGATATTTCAATTCTTAATTCATTTTTTTTCCAAAATATTTCGATTTTTTTTTCGAACATAGATTTAGGTTTTCTGATAGGTTCAGTTCATCTTGAAATAGTTTATTTATCTGAAGATGAGTTTTTCTAGTATTTAAGTGAAGTTTATGTTCTCTAAAATTCTGGTCTCTGTTAACCTTGTGTGAAACCATGAAAACAGTATGATACACTATACTTTTAGGATTTATTTCGAAATTTCATTTTCTGTTTTATATCAAGAAACAGAAACAATGATTTATTCATTGCATTCAGAAATTTATTTACGATCGATTGCAAATCATTTCTAAATTCAATAATATTTATTCCAGGGGGTTATATTTCACCTTAAAATATAAATTTCTCCATCTTTCGATTTGAATTTCCTTCTTTGAAGAAAACGAATGATTTGAAAGGGAAAAATAAGTTTTCCATGAAACTATTAAAAATATCTTAGGAAATAATTTTCCATCCATTTTTCATTAATATGACCTGAAGTATTTAAAGAGCTATTAATTTATTTATGCATTCATTCATTTCTTATTATTTGCATATCACATGGTTCTCATGCACATTTTTAAAACTTTTAATCATCCTTTCATTCTTCATCACTCTTTTTTCTTTAAAATTTTTCTGTATTTTGTTAAAGGAGGACGAAGATGACCTGGAGAGTGAGGAGGAGGATGAGAATGAAGAGAAAGCTCCAAGTCCAACAGACTGGCAGAAAACAGGTTAATCCACGCCCTCTTCTTTAATACCAACTCCCGTCCACTCTTCTCCCCCTCATATCTCCCTCTTATCATCATTTCTTCTCCCCTTATTCTTCCCCCTCCCTTATTTTCAATTTTTAATCTCCCTCTTCCTTCTTCTATTTTCATTCTTAATACCTATTTTTCTTTGCCATGTTAAATAATCCTTCCTTTTCTTGCAAATTAAATCTCTTTTCTTTCTCCTTTTATGATAATTCAGCGCTCGGCCCAGAAATAGTCTTAACCTAACCTAACCCTCAATAATAGGAGTTTTATCTATCCCCCCCTCCGCCAAGCTAGGAACCATCCCGATTATTTAGGAATCTCGTTTTTCCTTTGTTGAGACTAATTGCGCCTTTTTCTAGTAACAATTTTAACTTTTAACTCATTTCTTCTCCGTTCTAAAAAGAACTATTTTTTTTGTGGATTTTTCGAAATAAATTCTTGCATTTTCAAAAATAATAAATGTCGACATTTTTTCTAGACAATATTTTTTTTAATTTGACTTTCCTTAAATATTTGGGCCCGATCGGTTCAACCCTTTTGATGTTTATGGATACAAAGTTTACAAACAGACAGACTTAAACATGCAAAGTAAATTTAGATAAATACTTGGTCTGGCTTTTTATAGTCTGGTGGAGCATGATCTTTATAGTCTGGTTGAACATATCCTAAGTCTGATAGAACAGGTTCCATAGTCTGGTTGAACAATGAACATATTCCTTAGTGTGATTGCAAACATGAATATGTTCCTAAGTATGCAGTTTAACAACGAATATGTCCATTAGTCTTCTGGTTGAACAATGAACATGCTCCTTGTCTGGTTGAACAATAAACATGTTCCTCAGTCTGATTGGACAATGAACATTCCCCTTGTCTGGTTGAACAATGAACATGCTCCTCAGTCTGGTTGAACAATGAACATGCTCCTTGTCTGGTTGAAAAATGAACATGCTCCTTGTCTGGTTGAACAATGAACATGCTCTTCACTCGTGATAATACACATATAAATAAACAATTACTAGATCTAAAAAGAAAAATCAAATAACGCATATAGTCCTTCATAACATTTATAGCAGAGATTTAGCTGTAAATTAAAACATAAAACTAGAGAACCGTGAGAACTAGTTTTGATTTTTTGCATCTTGATATTTTATGTTGGATTGGAAGTATGCCAGTGTGTTTCTCTGAATTTATGTATTTAAGGACAAATATAATGTAATGTAATGTCGTAGTCTCATTCCTTTTATAAACCTGTACTGAAAAATTTATCATAAATTCTCACCCAGAGTTAAACCCAATTATAGTTAATTAGGATTGGCAACAAACCTTATAGTTCAAATTGATTTAATTTGATATCTTTATTTTATTCAATTCTTTCCCGGATTTTTTAGATTTGTGAATTCAAAAATTCTTGCTAATACGGTGATATTATATCTCGTTCTTTTGTGCAATTTTAACTTATAAGTGAAATTTTTAAAATTGATTTGAGATGAACAGTGTAGAAAACAGATTTGGATAAAGCAAAGAAATTGAAAATTTTTAACGAATATAATGTTTTAATTAAAAACACGGTTTGTTTCTTTGGAAGTAAAAACCTACAAATTATTCATTAAGTAAATTCTCATCATGAATTGAATAAAAGATTAGGCCTAGGCATGCAGTGAGCATCAGGCCGTCGAATTCAGGGCTATTAAACAATAAACTTAAGTTAAACAATGGATTATCAATTTAAATGCCCGTAACGTTTAAGGTATTTAGACAATGCAGTTGGAATATCAGAAGAAGATCATGAGGGGGGTGGGGAGGGAATGGGATCAATTAGAAGTATTCTCAGGGAATGGATGCAAGGGGGTCAAATAGAAGTATTATAAGATAAGGGAAGGCAAGGTGGGTCAATTTGAAGTATTCCAATGGTGGGGAGGGCAAGGGGGTCAATTAGAAGTACAATAAGGAAGAGGAGGCAAGGTGGGTCAATTAGAAGTACAATAAGGAAGGGAGGCAAGGTGGGTCTATTAGAAGTACAATAAGGAAGGGGAGGCAATGTAGGTCAATTAGAAGTACAATAAGGAAGGGGAGGCAAGGTGGGTCTATTAGAAGTACAATAAGGAAGGGGAGGCAAGGTGGGTCTATTAAAAGTTTTCTAAGGTGGGGAGGGCAAGGGGGTCTATTAGAAGTTTTCTAAGGTGGGGAGGCAAGGTGGTCAATTAGAAGTGTTCTAAGGTGGGGAGGGAAAGGTGGTCTATTAGAAGTATTATAAGGGAAAGGAAGGGGAGGCAAGGTGGTCAATTTGAAGTATTCCAATGGTGGGGAGGGCAAGGGGGCCAATTAGTTCAGTGGGGGAGGGAACAAGTATTAAAATGTGTCTGCAAATATTTAATTACTTGTTTGTTAACTCCTTCTCCCTCTCTTGGCTTAGATTTCATGTAAAATCTATATTTAATTATTATGAAGATTGGTACGCGCCCCCACGCACAGTGCATGCAAAGGAATAAATTGCACGAGCCAATATCAGGTTTTTACTCTCTTTGTATCGATACTGGAGTGCTGAAATTTCTGAAATTCTGATGTCAGCACTGGACTTTGAATTTATATCGATAATCTTAGACACGTCTTTGTTCATCTTTTAAACAATGCAATATGGAAAGGTTTTTTTGTTGATTTTTTTGGAATTGGTGTTTCATTGCTCATTCAATCCACATTGGTAATATATGGATGACTCTTCTAAAAATAGTTCAAAGTAATAATCTCTGTTTGTCTGTCTGTTAGGATGTCCGATCATAACTCAGGAACCCCTTCACCAATTTGCTTTAATTTGATAGGGGAACTCGGGAGAACCACGGTAATGTTTTTAGCTTGGTTTTAAGTGTTGAGTGGATCGACTTAGCAAACGTTTAGTTTCGCGGTAAAATCGACCTAGTGTGGGTAAACGGCGGGAGAAACTATGAGTAACTAGGGAAATGCTGGGTTCCCAAGCTAGTCTAAAAAAACGTTAAGCTGCTGAGTGTAAAAATCCGCCAAATGTTCTTTTTCCCAATGTCGTCGGACAGATTTTTTTTAAAAGACCATCTTAATGTTTTAACTGCTTCAACTTTTGTTTCTTATTTCGTCTAATTTGTTTTATATAAAACTACTTTTTTATAGGAGATCCTAAAATATTTTCATGCGTCTTCAAGGCCCAGAATTTCTTATCAGTGCATATGTTGTAAATTTTTTAAACTGTCGGAAATTAATCTAAATGATGGAATAATTTGCATTGTTTTTATTAAACATGAAAATAATTGATTTTTTATCCAGGTTTTAAACTCATGAATTCCTGGTCAAATTCATATTCTCAACAATAAATCAAACTGTCTTCTCACACGATAGTTTATATAAATAAACAATTACTAGATCTAAAAAGAAAAANTTACAGGAAATAAAGTGAAGGAAACAATATAAAGGACGATGGAACTAACGGATTAAAGAAGTGATTGTCAATCTTCAGGGTGAAGAAAGTTACATAAGTAAAAAGAAGTGACATTAGTTAAGTACAAAGGAAGGAACATAAGTACACAGGAAGGAACAAAAGTACAAATAAACTGACAATATGATTAAAAAGGAAGTAACATAAAGAACCAAGAAAGTTTCATTTTGGACAAAGAGACTGATTTGAACGACTTTCAAAGCATAATATATGAAGGCAAACGAAGTGTGAAGTATAAGACAAAGACCAAAGGAAATGATAAGATTGGCTATAAAAGTGATACAACCTCAATGCCCCATTGGCAAATGGCATATTATGATATTTAATATTCTTGCTTTCTAATTACAAACTATGTAATCAATATTGATTAGAATTCAACCATATAGAATTTTTGTCAAAATATTTTTTTTTCAGTTGTGAAAGATCTGGCTCAGAGGAGTACTGAGAGGGTGGAAAGACGACATTCTATTTCAAACTGCGAGAATACATACAGGCAAACATACACAAACAAACTGTATGAATTATATCAGTCCTTTTCCATGTTTAACGAGTAAAAAATTTGATTTACTTTATAGGAATATTAATTTCATCATCATTAGATAGTTGTATTTTTTAGTTTTATCCTGGGGATCCTGGGTGGGTCATTAATGGGTTCTTGCAATTTGTTTTCTGCTTTAATTAAGTTTTTAATTATTAACCAATTTCATTGATTTGAACTAACCTTGCACACAAATACAGTTTATCTAAACATCTTTACTGCCTTATTAATGTGTATGGTTGAATTCAGGAGAAAACAATCCGGTTCTAGTTCCAGCTCCGGGTCTAGTTCTAGCTCTGGTACTCCTTGCAGCTCCGGGAAACCCTCTCCGAAGAACTCTATGTCCAGTTCCAATGATAATAGTCAGTAAGTGAAGGACCCTTTTTTTTGAGAAAAATATTTAGGTGGAAATGGAATTGTCTGAAAGGAGGGGAAGATTGAAATAGAAGAAGGTATTAATGAGGGGCAAGGTTAAAGAAAAAAAAGTAAGGAGGATATAAGGAAATAGAGCACAAGAGAAAACACGCAGTTGAATGAGAGAGAGCTAAATGTGAAAAAGTGGTAAATGGGAAAATAGAAAAATGGGAAAATAGGGAAAGAGAAATGGAAAAAAGAAAAAATGCGGGGGGGGGAAGGCAAGTAAGATTAAAGTCATGATACGCAGACAAATATATGGACTTTCTGAGTGTGCATTCTGTACTTCCATTTATGGCCGGGTAAGAGTACATTGATGTACATGTATTTATGCATTGAACTGTCTAGGTAACAGAGTAGTGTACATGTATTTATGTATTGTACTGTCTAGGCATGAAAGTAGTGTACATTTATTTATGTACTGTACTGTCTAGGTATGAGAGTAGTGTACATTTATTTATGTACTGTACTGTCTATGTATGAAAGGAGCCCGTTGTTTATGTATTTATGTACTGTACTGTCTAGGTATGAGAGTAGCCCTGTGTACAGATTGAACACAAGCCAGATGTACGCTAACCTGCAGGAGGAGTATAATAGTCCTGAATGGCAGAGAGCTCTACAGACTCTAAACCTCTCTCTAGAAGAGGTCGCACATATCAGATCTGTCCTAACCAAAGCAGAGCTTGAGGTAGGTTTATAATTCTATATATGTTTCTAAACCTCTCTCTAGAAGAGGTCGCACATATCAGATCTGTCCTAACCAAAGCAGAGCTTGTGGTAGATTTACAATTCTGTATTTGTTTTTGGAAAATTGTCGTAATTGTCCCAATTTTTGCCCTGCAAATTTCCGTTTTCTCCCGTCAGAGGAGCTTGGGCTAACTGTTGAACTGAAACTTTTAACTGTTCACTATCATCCTTTTTTTCTTTAACTCCCTTATTTATGAATACTGGAATATGTATATTATATGTACTTTGTACAAACATACAATGTAAGATCTTTCACACTGTCCTTTTCTGTAAAATCCATGTGTAACTTTTTTGCTGAAATTGTATAACGTTTCAAATACAATTATTTCAACTAACCCATTTATGCTTCCTTATATTTCAATTAACCCATTTATGCTTCCTTATATTTCAATCCCCCCTGGCCTGAATCTCCATGCAGACATTGATTCCTGTCAATGTTGAAAGGTGTTGTAACGGTAATATATAAAAATACTCCTTTATCTATAAAAAATGTAAATTGTTCATGAACTATCAAATCTTTACAATCTTAAACTTAACAACTTAACAATGAGATCATATCTTAACTGTACATTATAACAAAAGGTATATGTTAGACTTTAATATTTTATGAGAATTATGTATTTAAATCTTCAAAATGTTTCTTTTAAATTAACTTTTATCTTTTGTCTTTGATTATCAAAAAGACAATAAAGGCAGCGGATTTTCTCTGTAAAAATGCAATATAAACAGCTTGAAAGAAATACGTTACTAATCAGCTCTCTATCCCTCCCTACTCTTTTATTGTTCATGGATTGATTACGAAACAAGGAGAAATTTCTTAAACCATTAAACCATTGATTCTTTAATTCATCAATTCATCGATTTTTGTATGTTCAATGTATGTACATTGTTCATTATGTAGTATTTTTCTGTCAAGATGGAAAATATCTCTAACCCCCCCCCCCATCATATGGTTTGTGTTTAGGAAGGGGTAGGAAGGGGGGGGCTATATTTCAAGTTATCATGTTTGATCATCATCTGTCAAGATTTCTCCAGTCTTCTCTTTATATAACAGATGCAATAAATGTCATAATCTCAGTATTTTCGTCTTCAATATCATAATTAATTGTAGAGAATGTTGTAAACTTTTAAACTATGCCTTTTAATTTGAAATTATTTAATCTTGATTGGAAAAAGGCATTATTTGTAAATATTTTCTAAACTCAAAAAAGAACAAATTGCAAGCGCAAGTTTTTATTAAATAAAGAAATTATCATACTTCCAAGTTGAATTATCCTGGATAGAAGTGGTTTATTTGAGATAGCTGGGGTTTTTGTCGCTGGTCCGGTCTTAGAAGTATCAAGGAGCTGAAGTTCTTGATCAACCAGGGTTGGTAGTCCTAAGCCTAACCAAACCTTTCCAGACGAAATTCTGTGGCAGTACGAACTTCGGATTGTATAATGCATAAACAAAAGAATTAATGAAAAACGTGAATTATTATAATAAGATTTATATTGAAGGCTATTTTAAAATTACACTTTCACTTTTCTTGTTTTTCTTACTTGACTATAGTTGCATTGTTTCTCTTAACAGTGTCCACATCCCCCCTTCCTCTGATTTCATCTCCCCCCCACCAATCCAATCCAATGAAGTGTGTGAAGAACTATTTTTGAATTGGTGAAATAAAGTTTCTCAGCCAACTTCATGAAAACGTGACAAAACAAAATAGTGAAATCAAATCCTTAATGCTATGGGAAACTAAAACAACTCTAATGACTGTTATGTGACAGCTAGGTTGAGAATGATAGCTGTTATGTGACAGCTAGGTTGAGAATGATAGCTATTATGTGACAGCTAGGTTGAGAATGATAGCTGTTATGAGAATGATAGCTGTTATGTGACAGCTAGGTTTGAATGATAGCTGTTATGTGACAGCTAGGTTGAGAATGATAGCTGTTATGTGACAGCTAGGTTGAGAATGATAGCTGTTATGCGCTTATTTTAAGGAAAATGCGATCCACGTCTGTTCATAACCGCCTTAAGAATAACAAAGCTGGTTCAAAAGATGTTATATATGTAGTTTTGACAAATATATAACAAAATTGATAGCCGTTAAATCAGATCTTGACGTGAAATTTTTACATCAATTTTAAACGAAAGTTTAACTTTAAAAACTGTTTTGTACCCAAACAGCTGTTACAAATTTTTATCTTTTTTTATTTTTAAATTGCTATAATCAGAATTTGGTAGCTGTTATGTAACAGCTATTCTCCTGTCTGTTATGACAGCTATTAGTTATGAAGCATGACATTAAAAAGACTCGCACCTTTCTCAGTTTTATCTAAACTGAACCAGTTTTATTTCTACTTAAAAGAAACTTGAATATTGGGTTTAGCGTGGGCTGATAGAGGGTGTTTATCTAGAGATTTAGCCTAATTTTATTGCACATTATACACACCCTTTTATAATCTTTATGCATTTAATATAGATTAAATTATCTTTTGGCAGCTATGATATTCATCTCAATTAAGTTCGCGATCTGGGTAATAATCGGATTTTTTCCGACTTTTCCCAACTCTATGCGTTTTCGAAAAAAAGTAAAGCAAATATAAAAATGCCAAAAATGTTTTTATTTTGGAACACTTTGTAATGTTTTTTTTTTACGTTTTGTATTCAGGGCCTACCCCTGGATGGATCGGTGAAGGAGAATGTAGGACGGGGTAAGGTCTGCTTCCTTTGCATGAAGACCAGGTTCGGCCTGTTCTCCAGGGGGCAGAAGTGCGACATGTGCAAACAGATGGTCTGTGCCAAGTGTCACACCAAGGTAATTGTGTAAAAGGGATTCATTACTTTTTTAGGAATGACACGGGGTTTACCAAAAGATCTTGAATTATGAATATTACACTTTATAATCAAAAATAACATTTTGACGCGAAAATGGATTTCAACACTAAATCAAACGAAACAGAGCATTAATGATTTTGCAGGTTACTTTGAGTTAGAAAATACTTTTGATGAAGAAAAAATTGTTTAGTCTAGGTTCACTAAAATACTCCATTAGTTTTGAAGGGGTATTATATTAACCCTAACTTAATTATGAATCAAAAATAAAAAAATCAATAAAAAAGTTTGCGATCAAAACTTCATGAGGGGGGATGGTTGATGGGAAAAAATTTAACTGATTTTAAAATGTTGCTATTACAATCTACAACAAAACTTAATGGGGAAAAAATTTGATATTCTATATAAAGGGATTTCAAATCTATCTTTTTATTAATTTGTGCAGTAGTATTTGTAAACGGGGAATCAAGTTAGTTGTGTAAAAAATAATGGAATCTGAGTTTCCAAGTGTGCAATCTGCAAAATATGAACCTATATCTTGTCTGCAAAATTGTAAAATGTTAATGTTTTTGCGAAATATGGACGTACGTGTTAATGCTATTATAGGTTTAGTGCGTAACAAAAGAAAGAGAAAATATTGTTTTCGTGAGATGACAAGATCTTAATGTGTTTTCTCAACTATTAGATCTTCAAACTATACATTTACGCATACTGATCATGAATACATTTAGCGTTCTACTTGTGAGAATATGAGTGGGTTTAACCCCCCCCCCCCCCCCCCCCCCCCCCCCCCCAAGGGGAGGGGGGGGGGGGGGGGGGGGGGGGTGGTAAGCATTTTGAGTTTACACCATAAACCTCATATTCGAGTCAAATAAGACTCGGTCGCTTGAGTCTCGTAAGTCATCGTAATACGACGGAAAACTGGTAATTTCCTTGAAAACTCTTATATTTTATATTTACACGAATCAGAGCCCAACCCAATACTTGGGCTGGCTTGTGGCGCCCCTGCATCTTTAATTAATGGTTGTTAGAATCTATTTATATATCTAGATTATCCTGAATCCGTTGTATTTTGTGTAAAAAAAGCTATAATAAGTAATTATAAATTGAAATCATTATAAATCAATACAAGCTACAATTAATAGAATGTTTGTAAATGAAAAGATTATCAGAATATATTGATTTTGTCCATTCTCACCAAGAATGCATTTTAATAGGAGTATTGTGACAAAACAGTCACCCCCGGCCCATGACCCCCTAAGATACTCGACGTTGGGGGGGGGGGAGGTCAATTTGCAAAGATGTTACCAACGCTTTCATTTGTCCACTTGTTTAAAGTGTTGTATTTTAAGAAAAGATTTTGACAATTTTTTCCCATTAAACTTCGTGTGGGTTTATATTATATCTATTAAACCCTTTTTTAGAAATACATAAATATTTATTTAACTGCCCACCTTCTCTAGACTAAACAAATACTACAGATTCAAGATTTAAATAAATAATAATTCATACAAATTCATCTTTTCATCTTCAAGCTTTAAACCGCACCTAGATACTTCATTCATCTCGAAGTATAGGTCAGGGATGGATATGTTTCATATTAAATTCATAGAAATTTTTAAATTCTTTTTAAGATACTAAAAGATATTTCTTATTTTTCTTTTATTTTTTCTTCTTTTGTAGCTTGTTATTATCTACCCCTGAATAAAGTGCAGACCAAGGATTAATGATTTAAAATGTTTGAATTTTGAAGTACTAAGTCCAGTAATGAGCCTACAAAGAACTTCAAATACAAACATACAACACCTTGAGGCTACTAGTGTACACACGATGCAAAAATTAGGATTAGTTAAGCTGCATGTAACCGGATTAACATATTTTAGTATATTCGTGTTTGGATCTTTCTTCAATCCGGTTAAAGGGATTATAGTTAAAGGCGACCTTCGACATGTCTAATGCATTTATCTGAAATGTGTTTAATTCTGACAATGTTCTACATTGGTTCTAAAACATAAATGCACAAGACTCTTTACAGAGAAACCACAATCGAAAATAATCAATTTTCCAAGAGACAATGATAAATATCTCATTCATTTTGACAAAGCTTTTAGGGTACTGTTGTTAATGGGGAAAGTAAATCTACAAATGGAAAGTCACTTGAAGTATGTCTACAGTCTCTTTAAGCTTAACCTGAAACCTGAAAGGATATTGTCAAAAAAAAATGAAATATAGAAGCAGCCTTTTCAAAATAATTGTTCATTATTAGAGAATGATCATTGATAATGAAAGAGGAGGGAAGGAGGTCTATTATTTGATTCAACTTGTAATACCGTCTAAATTTGTTAAATGATTAAAAGTCTATAGTTCTCAACTATACATAATTCACTCTACAATATTGAATAAAATAATTAATTAATACATGATTATTTAGATGAATATACCTGTGGAACACTTTACTGCAACCCCAGTCTACGCCCTCTCCCCATCCCAGGATATAGGGGGAAAACAAAAACAAAGTTTGAACTACGGAAACCGTCTTCCCCTTTTTAAACTTGGAGTTCCTTCACTACCAGGTTAGTTCCTAGGAGTTCCTTCACTACTAGGTCAGTTTCTAGATGTTCCTTCACTACCAGGTCAGTTCCTAGGAGTTCCTTCACTACCAGGTCAGTTTCTAGGTGTTCCTTCACTACCAGGTCAGTTCCTAGGAGTTCCTTCACTACTAGGTCAGTTTCTAGTTCCTTCACTACCAGGTCAGTTCCTAGGAGTTCCTTCACTACTAGGTCAGTTTCTAGGTGTTCCTTCACTACCAGGTCAGTTCCTAGGAGTTCCTTCACTACTAGGTCAGTTTCTAGATGTTCCTTCACTACCAGGTCAGTTCCTGGGTGTTCCTTCAGTACCAGGACAGTTCAGCAAACATTTTTAGTGAATTTGTAAGTTTTGCAAAATAAAAGATTTGTTTCAATTTGTTTTCTTTCAGGGGGTATGAACAGTGCAGGGTCAGCTCCCAGCAGTCCGGGGTCAACAAGACGAATCAGTGAGGGAGGTTTAACCCAGCAGTCCGGCTCAAACTCAATAGATAACTCTCTATTCAGAGAAGACGGTAAAAATTAATTTATTTCGAACAATTAATTTGTAACGATGATTTATTTAAAAAACTTATTGCTTGAAATGATAAATGAATCAATGAATTTTGATATAATGAATTATTTGAAACTATGAGTTATTTAAGATAATGAATTATTTGAACTACAATTAAGGCTTTCAAATAATGAATTATTAAAAACACCGAATTGTCAAGAAAATTTTTTTAAAATATATTTCTAATTTAACGATTTTTTCAGGTTTCTTACTTTTTGCCTAGCAAAAATAACCCCATTGTTTATATTGCAGGCATTAGTACTATCAGTGGAATGACCAGCCTGCCACCGACCAGCCTGACCCCTAGTTTATTCCAGCCGTTCAGCCTGCCACCTATACATGATAAATATAATACACTACCTAAAAAGTAACAATTCAGTATTTATATTTATATTTTATTATTTACAATAGTTAAGTTTCTTTTGCATACTTCTGTTGAGTTAAAATATAGTTTCTTGCCAGTAATTGATTACAAGGGGTTTTTTAATTATTAGGTTTTGGTCAGCAATAGATTGCAGGGGAGGGGGGGGGGGTTGAGAATAAAAGTAGTTTTTTTTTTGTCAGCATTGCATTGCAAAGGGGTTTTGGGTATATATAAAAGTATTTTTTGGCCGGCAATTAATTGCAAAGGGTTTTTGATTTTTAAAGTAAGTTTTGGTCGGCAATGGATTTCAACTTGAAAATGGGGTTTGATTATTTAAGTAGTGTCTAATTAGCATTGGATAAAAAGGGGGTTTTAAGTATAAAAGTAGGTTTTGGTCACCATTGGATTGCAAAGGAGTTTTGAGTTTGAAAGGAGTTTTTAGTCAGCCGAACTGTTAAACTAATTAATTCTTTTTCCAGGGTGAGTAGAAGATGGAGTATGGTCTCCTCCAGGAGTATTGAGAGAGAGAAGCTTGAAGGATCTCCTCTAGCTGTGTGTTTAGACTGTAAGGAGATGGTCCTCCAGGTAAATATAATTTGGTTCATATTTGATACAGTGGTAGGCGATCATATCAATACAACGAAGACGACTTTTTATTTAAGTTTTGATTGTTAACAAACTTTTTTCAAATTACAAGTTTAAAAGTAATCAAAGAGAAGCTTTTTTATTTAACAGCTTCTCTTGACTTCTATATCCATATGTTGTTTAAGAGCTTGATATAAATCAAAATTGGAATCAAAAGTCGTCTTAATTGTATTGATTTGTGCAACGACGACTGTAAGTAAAATACTTTGGAGAACAAAAAAAATGCAGCCTGCAACCATACACTTTGGAAGAGGAAGTTTTAAAGTTGATCATCTTTTATAATAGAAATAAATCATTGTTTACAAAATGCTTTTTTTTACATTTTTCAGGTTATTCGAACCTCCCGCACCACCAAGAAGATGCAAATTGCCCGGTCCATGTTCTTCAATAACTTGAACCCTAACTCCTCGTACTCTATGCATAGGATGTAGATCAGCTGTTATCCACCTGCTTTATGAGTATATCAGGCTATCAGCTGTTCTGTAAAACAAATCAGCAGCTGTGTCAGCTTTTGAGATTCTGTCAGCTACTTTTTTTCGGCTTTAGCTGTTCGCCAGCTGTTCTGGACTGTTGGACAGGATTTAGGAGTCATGTTTGTCGGCTGCGGGTTGATTGTGTGATTTGTGTACTAATATCAGCTGTTTGATCAGAAGTTGTACTTGATTTATTTTGGATTTAAAAGTGATCAGAAATATTTTCTGGATTTATGAAGCCGGTTAACTTGATCTGAGACAGATAAACTGCTGTAATCGATCAACTATAGTTTTTAGACAAACATTCGAGGAAACTTTTAAATTTGAAATTAAGATTAATTTCTTGAATAAATATTTTAATATTTTTTTAGTACTAAGTATGTCTGAATAATTGTATGAATGCTGTATTTACCAAATATTGTACTGCGCTACCCACTTTCTAATTGGCAAAGATATTACACTGCAATTTTTTCCAATAAATCCTATCTTATTTTCATTAATCAATTGTAGTTCAATATTTACAACTGTGATACCTAGTAATACTAATATTATATTTACCCTCTTTACCTTAATCATACTATCCCTGAAATATATTTTGGAATCTGAAAAAAAGATTATTTGAATAAAAGTATACTACATGATTTACAAGATATCAATAAAACCTAGCAGGTAACTTCAACGTTATATAAACAGGTATCGTTTACACTCTTTTTAAATTCGTAGTATTATAGACAAGCCTCTAATTCTAGTAACAATTTTGCTGTTGAATAATATTTTAATCCTGAATGGCCATATGATTAAACACAACTATGAATTCTTGTATGAAAAATATGTTCTTGTACAGAGTTTCCCACAAAGGATGAAACTTCAGAGACGACGAATTTATACGATTTGTTTCAATATATCAATGATTTCCTGCAACTGAAAATTTGTTTTTCTTTTCTTAATCACTAAATTCAAGGCAGAATCCCAAACCTAAGCTTGGAATCATCAGATCAGGTCGTCTTTACACAATCATCATTTGTGGGTAAACCTGCAAATAAATTTGACTTGTCTGTTCGTTTGTTTTATTAAAAAATGTCGTACTGCAGTTGGAATTCTCGGGACCATTTTTTTTTATGGGAACTCACATTAACCGCAAGGGAAGATTTATAGCCGATCAAAATCTTTAAACTTTGCCCCCACAACATTTTTGAAATCTACCAATAAAACAGGAAACCACTCGAAATTTTACATTGTTAAAAATTTGGAAGATAAAAAAGAAACATGGTTTCCGTTAAACAAACATTGGCCATATAAGCTAAATCTAGTGCGAGAAAGGCTCTATGAACTGTGGAAGCCTAGTATCATAGATTAATAACAATACTGATAGATAGGGTTTCGTCTTTTCCCCAGCGCAACTTCCCCGACACAAATTCCCCCGTTACAACTTCTCCACAGCAATTTCCCCAACCGCTAATTTCCCAAATACTAACTTTCCCCGGTCACTAATTTGCCCAACAGCAACTGCCCCAACCAGTTAAATTCTTAATTTCCCCTACAGAAACTTCCCCAACAACGATTTTTCAAATGCAGTAAAACTCTTTAATTAAAATAAATTAATTAACCCTATTCCCGCTGGGGGGGTGACCCCCCCCTGTAGTTTTTTTTACATAACTCAAAAAGTATTAGTCTGAGGCTGTTGAAATTTTCTAACTTTTCTAACATACCCAAAGCCCTCCCTTTAGGCCTAAAACCGGGCTTTAATACTAACTGCCTGAGTCCTCAGGCACACTGCCTGAATGACTGCTTTTGCCTGTAACAAACTAAATCTTTGTTTTGACCCACTTTCACTTATCAGATTTTGATAAAATTTAGCTTTTTGGAAAGCCTATGACATAAGGAAACGGATTGCACAAGTTTTGCGAAAAAAAATTGCAAATTTTTTGCAAACAACCTGTCAAAGGAAATTTGCACATTTTTAGTTTTTCTTGATTAAAAATCAGGTTATTTAAAATTTTGCAAAAATTTTTGCATATTTGAAATGGCATGGTCAAGGGCTTTTCAAAAATGTATAATTTGTCATTTTTTGGACAAATTTTTTTTTGCAAACATTTTTACTATAAAACTGGATTTTGCGATAAAAAATTCAATTTTCGCAAATTTGCAAATTTTTTGCAGATTCTAAAAGTAGAGCACAAGAGCTTTCTAATGATGTATCATTTGTCATATTTGGACATAAAACATGGGATTTAGAGGGGGGGGGGGGGCAAATTGACCCCCCCCCAGCGTATCCTGGTTTTCAAGTACCCCAGCAGGGATAGGGTTAAATATTTAAACACTTTTTTAAAGACTTTACAAAATCCCAAATAACCAAATTCTCAATATCTGGCCGAGCATCTCTCACATTATTTTGAATTAGGTTAAGACCATTTCTGGGCCGAGCGCTGGGGGTTAGTATGGGTTAGGGGGCTGAATAATGTGCTATTCTCATTATTTTTTTTGGGGGGGGGAGGGGGTAAAGACTACTTTGGGGGCAAGTGCTTTGGCTAGAACAGACTATTACAGTTATGCAAAAGTTTAAAAAAAAACCTGAAGAAGAAGCGTGAAATAATCAGCTAAAATCAACATTCAACATTTAAGAGGCCGCAGCGCACTCGGCCCCCTATCTGCAATTATAGCTGCAGTGCTCGGCCCAGAAATTGTCATTAGAATAATGTTTAAAAACGGAAATATTTAACATTTTGCTGCCTGGGGAAGTTGTTGTTGGGAAAATTGCTATTTTTACTGCATGGGGAAATTGTTGTTGGGGAAGCTTCTGTTAAGAAAATTAGTGATTGGGGAAATTGTTGGGGTAATCGGCTGATGGGGAAATTGCTTTTGGGGAAGTTGCGTTAGGGAAATAATTTAACAGGTCGGTTATTGTGAACTAAATTACCTTTAATCTTGAAAAGACGACATCTAGTGTTCTATCTGAATTGTTATTAATCTATGCCTATTTATCTGTTGTATAGATATATATGTATAAAATATAAATCTAAATAGATACAATAAACGAACATTTTTGTGGATATGTTAAGATAATTTTGAAAATCGGAAAATTTTTCCTGTGACCATTTTTCAATTTCAACCAGCTATAACTCTTCCATGGGGTCATTTGCCTCATTTGGGTCCTATCGGTTTAACGGTTTTGAGATTTATCGGATCGATTACAAACAAGGAAAATATAAACATACAGTGAATCGCAGATATATGAATACATAGCAAGAGTTTTTATAATGTCGTATTACATATTTAAGATCAAATGCCGCGGAAAAATGAGTTTAAAACTAATATATTAATTGCATTTAAATCTTACCTTGAATTAAAAATAAAAAGAAGTTTCTTTAGAATTATCAAAAAACTTATGACGGTCTATGTATTCATATATCTGGGATTCACTGTACTACATACATAGATTTGAACACTGCGAGAGTCGGTGTTAATATTACAGAGTTTCGTTCATATTCGATCAAGATAATTGACAATAATTGATCAGATCAATTGTAAATACACAGGAAGACTGAAAGATTACAGAAAATTGCAGAGACGGAAGCAAATTGGAGGATGGATTTCCGATTCATAGTATATATGATCTAAGGGGAGGGGTAGATATGCAATTAGAACTGCAGCATTATTACAAGATATGCAATTAGAACTGCAGTATTATTACAAGATATGCAATTGCGTTACTAACAATACTCACAAAGAGAGAGGAGGGGAATACGTATAGGGGGGATGAGTATATAAAGGGAGGAGGAAAGGAGTATTAAGGGAGGAGGGGGTGGGTGGGTTGATTGAATGGCATGGAAGGTGTTAAGTCGTGATTTTCATCCTTTTTAAAGCGTTTCATGATTAAATACAACCTTGTATAGATAAACCTTGAAGATTGTAAATATCCTATAAATCAAACAGATTCATAATTCTTTCTTTCTTTCAGCCATTGTCTTTAGATACAGATATCCTATTCCAAAGAAACTGGGGAATGGAGAGAACAGATTTTTCTTGTATTTTCTTATCTTTTATTCATAATTTGCCAACTTCTGAAAAAGTCACCCATATCTCATCCATATTCTCATCCAACCTTGGATAAGTTGGGATGAGATAAAATATGGACATCGTGACATGTGATGAGGTATTGAAAATATATGTGGAGGAATGATAGATGATCTCAGGATTTGGACAGAGAACTAAGGACAATACAAAAAAAGGAAAAATAAAGGATATAATGATGGAAAAAATATGTAACATGGCCTTGCCTTTTCAGCTAGAATAGCCATTTATAGTCGACCACTGTTAAAGGGAACTATAAATTTTGATCTCACATAAATGCGTTAAACTTTCTAAAAGTTTTTTTTTTGATTTTTTTCGAAATTTTAAAGGAATTTATTTTTAATAATTTTGATTTCCACAAATTTATATCTTCTTATAACTTATATGTAGAAAAACGACAGCTAGGTGGTGCATGCAGTATAGTTTTAAAATCAAATATAATAGTCAACAATTATAGTACCTAAAAAAATCTTATTTTCTTGAAAATCGACAAAAAAAAATACTCAAAATTATGTAGTTTTCTTATCTTTCGAATGCAAAATAAGATAAAAAATCAGAACACATTTCAAAATCCGAAAACGTGAAATATTTTATTCCTTGCAGTTGTTTCCGCGCCTATTAATTATATTGTTGAAAAGATTGAATGCATAATTATGGCCTTGAATTAGATTAATGTGATTTATCATATTTAAACAATTCCTTCCAATTATGCTAAAATAAATAATGTTCAAGAATACAACATGAGAACTTTAAGTTTAAAGTGTGATACACCTTATAAGGCTGAGGGNGGGGGGGGATATAAACAGTAAAGTAAAAAGTATTTTCTGAATTTATATTATCAAAGCTTTGCCTATAGAACTATATGTATTTTTTTAAGTCAACCTAATCAAATTAGAACTTTAAAACCAAGCTAGAGCATTTCCTTGTTTCTTCCAAGTTACCCAATCAAAATGTCAGGCTAATCAGCCAAGGGGCTCATGAGTTATGATTGGGCATACAAAGTTCTCGTTTCCCGTTTTTTCTTCTTTCTCTTCCCTATTCCTCTTTCCTATTCTCATCCCATCCCCTTTGTCTTTTCCTCCCCCTTTCCCCTTTCCCCCCTCCTTTTTCTCATTTCTCACTTTCCCTTCCTGTTTTCTTTTCCTCTGTATACCTTCCGTTTCCCTTTTCTTTTTCTTTCCTCTTTCCATTTTCCTTCCCACTTCCCTTCGTCTATCCTATTTCCCCTTTCCCTTAGCCTTTCTCTGCCTCTTTCCCGTCCCTTTTCCCTTTCAACCTTCCTCTTTCACCTTTCCCATCCCCTTTCCTTTCCCCTCCTCTTTCCCCTCACCTTTCCCTTTTCCTCCGTGTTCCCCTATCAATTTCCCCTTTCTCTTTCCCATTCCCTACCCCTTCACTTACCTTTATTCCCTTTCCCATTCCCTTTCTCTTCCCCCCATTTCCTTACCCATCCCCTTTCCGATCTGCTTTCCTTTCCTATTCCCCCTTTCCCCCTTCTTGTACAAAATTAAGCCTGCATATCACATGGAAAGCTTCATCAAACATTAAACTCATATAAACCCTCCCCATGTGAGAAGGCCTGGCTGATTATCAGGTATTTCAAGAAGTAACTGTTTTCTAAACGTATAAACCAACAGTCTTTGCAGCAGTCTATTGATTGGACATAATCATTAGAGTCGGAGCAGCAAAAGTGCCAATATCATCCATAGGATGTAACAACGGTTGGATTGGAATTATATTTTATAAACGCATTTATCATTTGAACAGCAAGACATATTGATGGCTAAATTTGAAAAGAAAAAAGACAGCAACGTAGAAGGTCAATTATTGTGTTACTTACTTGATACTTGTGTGTTGATACTCAGTGTTCCATCTAGGAATATGTAGAGGATTTTTTCAGGAACTAATGATCATCTGCTGGAAGAATGGTATCTTCTAGATTTGTGAATGTATCCCAGTGATCATTGTGAATCTAATGTAGTGGTCATACTTGTTTTTGCAGAATACATTAATATTTTTGGCGGATTTAACATCTTGTGGTAATCTATTCCTATACTCTATTACTAAACTCTATTAAAAAATATATAACTTTGTTTGCATTGTAAAAGGTTGGTTTACAGTAACTATCGGAAAATTAAAGTATTTAGTTAATTGATCCATAGAATGGGCGGCTTAAACTTTATACATTTAATTGAACATGAACAAACATGGTTCTACGAACCAATATTTTTAATAAATTTTACACACCAAATTGAAAGAAAGGGTAATTTGGAAACAAGGCACAGGGGTAAGGGGGGACGGGGTGCTATATTTATTTTGGAACAAAAAAATTAATTATCTTGATTTAGGAAGCAAAAGAACCGCCACAGGTGAACATTTTTTTTTTGACTTGAAAAGACTTAAAAAAAGTCAAAATTAATGATTAAAGACTAAAAAACTAAATTTTTAACTTATCACACATTATAGTTTATTAAGATAGATATTTTTCCTGTTTTGTACCAGGTTTTCTGCCCCTTAAAGTGCTATTGAGAAAAAGGAACAAATAATTCCAAAAATAGAATCAAAAACATCAAAATGCTAAGCACAATTTTATTTTCTTCTGAAAAAAATCACAAATTTGAAAAGTAATTTAATGATTCAATAATTCAATAAACATTATAATCCCATTAAAAAATCAAATAACTTGAAAAAGTCATACACATACTATGTATCAAATTGGAAACATTTTTTGCCTCGTTAAACCTCAGGGGGTTGCGAAGGTCCTGCCGCCCCCCTGTATCCGCCCCTGACAAGTCAAATATTATCATGACTGCTGAATAGTTGAATCAATGTTCAAGACTGGGTCCACTTCGACTTTACCTAAGTAACTCACGTATACTTTTTTGATAGCCCTGAACCTTTAAAAAATGGAACAGTGAAGCACTTGTTTATATCTTTAGCGTTTAAGAAGTAATTAGAAAAATTATGATTGCTTTTTGTTTGAGAGCTTGCAACCTTGGATAACTTTGGGAAGGAGATTGGAGGGATGAGGGGAGGAGTATTGAGGGAAGACGGTATAGTATGGAGGGAGGAGGATGGAGAGAGGAGGGGAATACGTATAGGGGGGATGAGTATATAAAGGGAGGAGGAAAGGAGTATTAAGGGAGGACGGTAGAGAATGGAGGGATGAGGGGAGGAGTATGGAGGGATAAATATGTTACAGGAACCGGGGTGAGGAGTTTGGAGGGAGGAGGGGAGGAGTAGGGAGGAGGGGAGAAGTATGGAAGAAGGAGAAGAGGACTATGGACATGGAGTGTGGAGGAAAGAAGCATGGAGGTAGAGGGGAGAAATATGGAGGGAGAAGGGTATAGGAGTATGGAGGGAATAAGGCCGGGGGGTGGGGTATGGAAACTGGATAGGGACACAGTAGGAGTTAAGAAGTATGAAGAGAGGAGGGAGAAGGGGAGGAGAATGGAGTATGGAAGGGTGAGGGAAGAAATATAGGAGGAGTATGCAGAGAGCCGTTAAAATTATTTAACTGCTACATTAATTAATTCTTGTTGCTGAAATTGTTGCGTTTTTTAAATCATTGTTGCAATCTCCCAATATTTTGATTAGCGCGGACTGAATGCCGCATCAATATCACAGATGTGTTATAATTTTTGAATGAAAACACACGTGTCGTCACAATTTCAGACGAATTTTCGCCAATTTGACGATATTTCTGGGTAATTTTCTAGAGAACGATTTTTGGGTCTGTCCTAGTATACGATTTTTGGACCCCCCCCCCTCCTATCAATTTTGTACATGACCATTTATTTTTCAGCAAATTTATTATTTATTTTTTTGTTATTTAGGGTTAGGTTAGGTTAAGACACTTTCTGGGCCGAGCGCTGCGGCTAGGACAGGCTAGGGGGCCGAGCGCTGCGGCCACGGGTTAGGTTAAGTTAAGATACTTTCTGTCAAACCAATGTACAAAATTGATAGGAGGAAAGTGTCTTAACTAACCTAACCCGTGGCCGCAGCGCTCGGCCCCCTAGCCCTTCCTAGCCGCAGCGCTCGGCCCAGAAAGTGTCCTAACCTAACCTAACCCTAAATAACAAAAATAAATAATAATAAATTTGGTGAAAAATAAATGGTCATGTACAAAATTGATAGGAGGGGGCCCCCCCAAAAATCGTTCACTAGGACAGACCCAAATTTTGAATTTGCGTAAAGGCTATATTATTTTAAATATAGATTTATGACGACACAAGTCTTGTGCGAATTTATTTCTACGATTGTTAAACGTGAAACATGTCAAATAAAGTGAAATATTGTTTCAGAACTATCTGTAGCATATATTGAAGATGAGTAAGGTAGAGATGACCCCCGAGGAGATGGAGGCGAGGGAGCAGGAGGAGTTTAACACGGGACCACTTCGTGTTCTCACAGACAGTGTAAAGAACAACACTCAGGTACGTGTGCATGTTGTCGTTAACACAAGTCGAAAGGTAGTTATCAAAACAGTAGGATCACAGTTCATTTTGACAAGTCTAAGTTCCCCTATCAATTTCCCCTTTCTCTTTCCCATTCCCTACCCCTTCACTTACCTTTATTCCCTTTCCCATTCCCTTTCTCTTCCCCCCATTTCCTTACCCATCCCCTTTCCGATCTGCTTTCCTTTCCTATTCCCCCTTTCCCCCTTCTTGTACAAAATTAAGCCTGCATATCACATGGAAAGCTTCATCAAACATTAAACTCATATAAACCCTCCCCATGTGAGAAGGCCTGGCTGATTNCCCCCCCCTCTGTTCAGAATATGCATAAGAGCATTCTGTAGGAAACTGCTGTTTTCTCGCTGTGATGTGTTCACTTTTATAACTTTTGTCTGAACATTGAATTGCTAAGGTATAATTAAGTCTAAATTCCGATTAATAATAACTTTTGGCTAACGTGATTGATGAGTTGTTTCTAGGGCTTTAAAAAAGTTATGACTCAAAGATAAAGAAAATTTTTTTTTATTTTTTCCCAGGTTTTGATCAACTGTAGAAACAACAAGAAGCTGTTGGGCCGAGTGAAGGCTTTTGACAGGCATTGCAACATGGTTCTAGAACAGGAAATGATAACTTTATCCATTAACAACTTTGGAACCCAGCATTGTCTGGAAACAACTTTATTCTTAAACAACTTTGGAAGCCAGCATTGGAAACCAAACTTTCTCGTTTAAAACCAACCCACTAAAATTAATTTTTAAACCAAATTGGAGACTCTCTTGTATTTTTTCCGAGTTCGTATAAATAAACAGAGATTTCTACTTTATATAAATAGATAAATCATTATTTCTGATCTTTAATTATTTGAGCAGAAAGGAAAATTATTTCCAAAAGTTGCATATTGCTTAAAAGTTTTACATCAAGTTTCATTTGTGTTGGACCAGGTTAAAGAGATGTGGACTGAGATGCCAAAGACCGGAAAGGGACAGAAGAAGGGTAAACCCGTGAACAAGGACAGGTTTATCGCCAAGATGTTCCTGCGCGGAGACTCCGTTATCCTTGTTCTTAAGAACCCCCTCGCAGCCGCAGCACCATAAATCTCTCTCTTTAGCTCAAATCAATCCATGACAGAACTCGCCGCAGATCATGATTCTACGGAACTCTCTGTTTGTGAGATGTGTGAAAGTTACCATAATATTGTATTCTCAATATAAAAGCATTTTTAGTGTCTTTTTTTTCTGAACTGTATTTTTGTGCTATATAACTGTAAATGGTTTACTTTTTGAAAATGCTCAAATATCACTGCCGTTCATTTTTTTTTAAATTTGTTTTTTCAGAAATGCATTGTGATAGTCGGGAATCCTTCCTGAAAAATGGATTTATTTTCCCCGTCCAAGTTCTTGATTCAGCAGAAACAGAGTATTATATGAATAAATATAAAGAATATCTACGACGCTATGGATCACAAGGTTAGTAAAATATTCTAGTTTTATTATTATTAATTAGCTTTGTTCTTGGTTATCGTTCTACCCAGAATTTAAGAATCGCTGACATTTTTGTTTTTGTTTAAATCGAAAATTATATCGCACAAGACATGAATTTATTATGGTACCCTTAAAAGCGTTGAATTATATGCCCAAAGTGACTTACGCGTTTTTATTGCAAGAAAACCTATGGGCATTATTCGAATTAAACACTGTTCCAACCTAGAAAACTGACAATATCTTCCACATTATAATTAGATATTAGACAATGGTTTTAGATTTACCGTTGTGAATCGGGCACGTCTCTATTTTATTTCATTTTTTATATTTGGGGTCACCAAAAACTACCACCATTGGAATTGGGACATTAATTGGGTCTTTTAAAATCTCTCGTAACTTTATCGTTTTAACAGTGTTTTAGTGTTATTAGGCAAGGATGGGATCAAAAGAATTCGTGGAAACCGGATATTTCGGCTTCATATGGTAGCAAAGTGGGCTGCAGACCTTGTCAGGCATCCTAGGCTTATTCAGGCAGTTTCTCAGGTAACCTTATCAAACATTAAAAATAATAAAACAATAAAGATTATGATGAAGGAAATATGGCCTCTCTTCCAATGGCAATCTGGGGATTCCATTTCGGGGATCTGTTCAGACTTTTCTTTTTATTCTTATGCTTTTCAAATAACCAAGGGTTTATATTCCCATAAGAAAAACTCCCGTTTGAAAAAGTTTTCAAGGTAATTTGTCCTCGTTTATTAAATGAACACGAACTACCGAGCTAGCAATCCACGCCATAGGAGAAACTAGAAAGAACAGGAAGAGAACAGATCACCTAAATACAGGGAAGAGAGGGGTAAACAGGAAACTCGGTCAGTCGGATAAAGCGAACCAAAACCAAGCCGGGGGTTTGCGAATAACACACGGTAGTGTAATATAAAACTCAGGTACAGTTCTATGGAAATACGGAAACGGAGAACCATAAATAAACCCATAGTAAAACAATAGTAACAGGGTAAAACCGTAACCGTAAACCATAACACAGAAATATTATCACCAGAAACAAAGAAGTTATGATGGGAGGGAAGGAGGGATAAAAGAACTAAGTGAAGCAAAGAAAGGTAGAAGACTGAAGAGTGAACACTAAACAGGCTGTAATGACGTGTCAAAACCAGCTGCGCAAAAGGTGCAGTACAGTACACAGGAAGAGGAGAGAGAGAGCGTGGAACCCTGCAGCAAAAGTCGTCGTCCTCATGAAGTTTAACCCACGGATCCAGGGATTATCGGGCTAACCAAACAGAGGAAGGAGCACGAATTTTGAGAAAGACTTGTCTCGTATTTTCTAAGCCCATTTTTTTATGACTAAAATTAGCATTTTATGTTAGGTGTTGAATACAAGTGATATATTAATCTGGAGTTCAGATCTAACTGTTAAACCAAAGAGAAGTAGTGAATGCTTTGGTTGGCACCAGGACGAGGCATATGCGCATCTAGGTAAATAATTCAACATATTTTCCTAATCTCCGTCCTTAGACCAGATCTAATAAACTGTAAGACGTAGTTACACCACGTAGACTTAGTTGACCCGGCTCTCATCAACTTGAACCGGCTCAAAAGAGATTTGGCTCAAGTACATTTACAATACATAGTTTCTTGCTATTCATTAAATCTGGCTCTAAAAGCTTTATTTATAACCTTTAAATTCCTTTTAAGATTGATGGGGATATAAGGATGTGTATCGTTTGATGTAGAAAAATTTCTATTGTCTTCCGGTGCCATTTTTATTCGTTTTTATTTTGCAATTTATTTTTTTGTGTTAAAGGTCCTGAGACTAAGCTCGTGACTGCCTGGATTGCTTTGTCTGATTCTAGAACTGAAAATGGCTGTGTTAAGTTTATAAGGTGAATTTATATATAAATATACAACTTCTACTTGAAATAATCGTTTGTGTTACAACATAAAAAGTGTTCTAATCGGGTATTGAATAAAACTGAAACTATTTAAACATCTAAATTTTGAAATCTAGCCCGTCGTTGTCAATTTTTAAGTTACATCAAGAAGATTAAGTGAAAGTATAAATATCAATATTATCAACAAATATATTAATGAATAAAATGTCGATTTTTTCACCACCGGCATGATTAGTATACGATAAGCAATTAAAATTAACAATGTTATGTTTTTAAAACTGTAGTATTATTTTAAGTTGTGCAATTAGAACTGAAATATCATTATGAGATGTTACTGCAGCATTATTACAAGATATGCAATTAGAACTGCAGCATTATTACAAGATATGCAATTAGAACTGCAGTATTATTACAAGATATGCAATTGCGTTACTAACAATACTCATAAAGGTTGATTTGTCCACTGTAAAGAAGTTTAACGCTGTGAATCCTCCTTCCTGTTCGATCATTGATAGAACTAAAATAAAAAGGGGATTATATTTTTTCAAAATTCACCCCCCCCCCCTCCCAAAAAAAATCGTGTTCCCGCAGTATTGGGGTTTTTTAAGGTTCAAAACACAGAATATGTTTGGGATAAAATGAAGGTTGCTCTTTTAAATTTTTATCAAAGCTTCGAAAATAATATTTAATTTCAGAATTTTGAAAAGAACGGTTGTTTTGTTTCCAGAAAAATAGTTTTTATTTAAATATATTTAACCTGCTAATATTTCAAACTTCTCTGAATCTGTGCTGTCCTTGCAAACTAATCTAAATATAAACAAATTTTATGACATTTTTTTTAATACTAAAGGATTTTAGGACTTTTTTCCTTGCATCATTACACAAAAACAACTTCCCAGATTTTTTTGTTCTCTTTAGAAAATGGCGACAAAGATTTCAACATCAAAAGAAAATTGGAAGGGATTTATTCCAAAGGTTGATATTTTTGATAGATAAAACTCTTTTAAAATTTAGAAACAAAAAACCAAACATTTATTTTCTGACCTGAGATGATCATTGTTTGTAGAGAGAACTCTAAATGTCTGATGACACTGAGATGTTAGTTTATAAAGGATTGCAAGAGCTAATATTCCGTTACTGATATTCAAAGTAACGACAAGACCATTAGCTAATAGTGATTTAACGGCGAAGAATAGCAAGAGTGTAGTTAGACCCAATAGCAAGATAATAATAAAGAGGATTGGACTCAAACCTTCTTTAATATTTCTGAATGTCTTGACGAGCTCGGTTTGCTGCCAGATCAAAGTTTTAGCATGTTTAAGTCTTCCCAATTCCAAAACTCGATCTTTAAAATCGTCACAAATGAGCTGAATGGTCAGAAGTAGGCTAAGAATCCCTAATGTTAGAACACAAAATGTTATTATCGTCATCACTAAATTAAGAAAAGCAAATTTCATCGACGAGGCTAGTGGTAACATCATTACAGTTACTAAAAAGATGTTGAATACTACGGCAGTTATACAAGAAATTATTGTGATAATATTTTTCTTGATTGTCGTGGTTGTATCCAGGTCTATCTTGGACTTATCGACCAAGTTTGTCATTAACCTCGGAATTAGAAGAAGTAAGACACCACTAGATAAAATCATAGATTTACTTGCCAAGTTATAGGCATCTAAGGAAAAGAATGCAGACCATGATGAATAAGACAAATAAGGAAATATTAATTGAAAAATTAAACAGCCAATTGGGACACCAATCCATATCATGTAGGAAATTGCCCTCCTTGGGGAGAACATTTTGAACTTGGATTTATCGGTTTCTTCTTCAACAGAAATAAGTCCTAAACATGGTTTTGATTTGTTTATTATTGAACAAGAAATTTCCAATTAAGCTTGGCCTAGCAAAACAAACATTCCCTCAAATAAGACTTATTAAGGTTTCATCACTAAACTTATAAAGGCGATAAATGATTTTATAAGGAAAAAAAATAAAAGTAAATGGTATTAAAACAAATGAAAGAAGCGTGCAAAAAGTTATGGATGTGATTTGTAACATTACTTTGATTGTCCAATTAAGCATTTTTCGTTAAAAAAAAAAGAATTAGGAAAAATGTCAACGGGGTAATAAACTCAAATAAATTATATTCAAATCCACATAAAAAAGTGAAATTGTATATTTATATGTATAAAGCTGCAGTGGCATAATTTTTTTTTTACAATACTTACCAATCAAAGCTAGAAGCCTTAACAGTTTCATTCTCGCAGTTCTCTATTTTTCCTTAAAATCAAGAAAATACAAACTGTTCATTCTAGATAAAAAAGGGATAAATAGTTAAAAGAGTGGTCTTGGTCATTGGTCAAACTTCCAGTTGATGTCCAATCTTATTTTATTTTCACCAAAAAATATAATATTTTAAACCTAAATATTACCTTGTTCCTGTGCAACTGAACTCAAGGATTAATTATTGGATTTTCTTTAGCGTTTACTCTGTTTGCTTTTTGACTTGTTTTGGAAACGCTTTTGTATGCACTACATTATAATCAATACTGTTCACATGAAAACTGAAACACAAAAAATGAAAAATAGGCTAACATTGATTAGGTTTTTACAAAATTTGGCGTTTTTGTTAAGGAATATGTTATAGGTACTTGGGAGTTTTAGTTTTTTCCTTATAATGCTTAAAACATAAAAAGCTATTTTTCAGTTTTTATTGTTGTTATTCATTAGAATCAAAATTCAAAAAGTTCAATATTTTAGAGGATCGAATAGTTTTGGTCAGCTTGCACACATGTCTCGGAGAAGAACGGAGGATTGTAATCTGGTTTTAGGTCAGGTGGTTGCAGATCAATTACTTATCCAGGTACAGAGTACAATCTGGTTCTAGGTCAGCTTATCCAGTTACAGAGTACAATCTGGTTCTAGTTCAGCTTATCCAGGTACAGAGTACAATCTGGTTCTAGGTCAGCTTATCCAGGTACAGATTACAATCTGGTTCTAGGTCAGGTGGTTGCAGATCAACTACTTATCCAGGTACAGAGTGCAATCTGGTTCTAGGTCAGGTGGTTGCAGATCAACTAGCTTATCCAGGTACAGATTACAATCTGGTTCTAGGTCAGGTGGTTGCAGATCAACTACTTATCCAGGTACAGAGTGCAATCTGGTTCTAGGTCAGGCGGTTGCAGATCAACTACTTATCCAGGTACAGAGTACAATCTGGTTCTAGGTCTGGTGGTTGCAGATCAACTGCTTATCTACGTACAGAGTACAATCTGGTTCTAGGTCAACTTATCCATGTACAGAGTACAATCTGGTTCTAGGTCAGGTGGTTGCAGATCAACAACTTATCCAGGTACAGAGTACCATCTTGTCCTAGGTCAACTTATCCAGGTACAGGATCAAACTTGTGAACACGCACTTATTTTTCATAACGCTTTTTTCTCATTTTTTAGCGTACTTTAGCTAGTTAATCTAGGAACATAAGAAGGATGTAGTTGATTGCAATCTTCTGGCTGGAGAAGCATCACTTCATGCCTGGAGAACTATTCATTCTTCTCAACCAAACCATTCCGACCAGGATAGAATAGGTAACATTATTGGAAATAAACCCCTTCCTCCCTAAAAAGTGTGTCCTTAATTACATTCAAAATTATTAATCAATTATTTTTTTTCTGATATATTATAACTTCAAGACTTTCTCTTCGATATAAGGCTTAAATGTTGTATCCTCCTGTTCAAATAAACATTAATTTGTTTATGGACTTCCTGTTCGATATATGGCCTGTGATGTATCCTCCTGTTCAATTAAATATTATCACTTGTTAAAGGACTTGCTGTTCGATATATGGCCTGTGTTGTATCCTCCTATTCAAATAAACACAAATTTGTTTATGGACTTGCTGTTCGCTATATGGCCGGTGATGTTGTATCCTCCTGTTCAAATAAACATTAATTTGTTTATGGACTTTCTGTTCCATATATGGCCGGTGATGTTGAATCCTCCTGTTCAATTAAATATTATTAAGTTTGTTAAAGGACTTGCTGTTCGATATGTGGCCTATGTTTTGGTATCCTTCTGTTCAATTATATGGTTATTTGTTTTAAGGACTTGCTGTTCGATATATGGCCGGTGATGTTGTATCCTCCTGTACAGTAATAAATGAGTTGGTCACCTTGGCTGCTGGTCAGTACAAGGGAGACTCTTTCGAAATAGGTAAATTTGATATTTTCTTAAAACCAATCGGCATTCACCATGAAAATAATTAATTAATTAATTTAGACTTAAGAAACTGACAATACGGATTCTTATTATTCATAACCAATCGTTCTTTTCACGGGGGGGGGGGGGGGGCTAATTTTACAATTGAAAACCCAACGTATATTAAGTATGTAACTATGTATTATGGCAAAGTGAAAGTTATCTTTTTTATTTTTGTAGAAAACATTCCTGAAGGAGAGTACGGAAAAGAAGAGTGGGCCCTCCACAAGTAAGAATTAATTTCAGAATATTTTATCAGAAATTATTAGAAAATTAGAAGATCTAGAGTACTTAATTTTAAAAGCTTGTCGTTACAAACTACTCTGTTTAGAAAGTCCATGGACAGGGAATGGGAGAGGAGAAAAAAGAGCAAAGAACTAGGTGAGTTTAGTTTTACTAAAACATAGTTAACTGATTTTCTTAATCGCTGAATTGTTTTGTAGGTTTACTCCCAAGTCAAGAGTTTGAGAACAGGAACGGATGAAGGAAAACGAAACCAAGAGAGGAAAATAAGAAGAAGGAGAATTTGACAGATTTGTGTCCTGTTAACACCATTATGTTAGATTGTGTTAAATTTTTAAATTATATTTCAGAAAGCTTGGTCAAAAATCATGGCTCTGCCGGATAAAATTTTGGCTCGAAAATTAAAAAAGAAAGAAAAGAAAAAACAACAAATGCTCCAAGAAAAGAAAGAAGACGCAAATACATCCGTAAATGGTAATTTATCATTAAAAATAAAATTTGTTAATAAAGGAAAAATTTGAACTAAAAAGATTTTTGCTCCTCGATTACGATTTGTCCATTCATCTTAAATTTTGACAATAATTTTGACTAATTATGATTTTAGAAGAAGGTTCTGATGAAGAGAGTGGGTTAGATACTTCTGTAGCAGAGAATATTGAACCCGAACCTATCAAGGGAAAACATAAACTCGAGGAAGAAGAATCAGGGAGCCCCAAGAAGAAGAAAAAGAAGAAGAATAAAAGTAAGAAACTTTAAAGTAATCTGATTTAGAATTTAGTCTCAACATTAAATTTGTTTTAATTTCAAGTGACCTTTTTTTTAAGAGATGCATGTCTGATTCACCCCCTTAAAGCTTTGTATTGACAAGAATGAATGAAATATCCATTTTCCTAACTTTAAAATTGATTATTTTCAAATAATCAGTATCTTCATAAAAGTGAATTTCGGATTTCTTGTCGAGAAACATGGGAAGAAAATTGTCAGAATAAAATGGAGATCACTTAAAATTAAACAACTTTCATTTTAACCGTTATTTTACCAGCCTGATATCCAGTTTTTCTTCAATGATTATTTATTCCAGATCCAGAAAGTAAGACCAATAGTGTAGAAGATGCTACTGAAAGCGAGGAACGGGTTGACAATGTAGAAACAGGTTCGAGTTTAAACGTTTTTTAAAAGATGATTTCAAAATTGAATTAAAAATCAACCCAATATTTCTCAATTAACAAATCCCAAGAGAACATTCGTTACCCCTAGTGATTTACGACTTGAAGTATTTTTTTTGGGAGGCGGGGAATTAAGCTTTTTTTTCAAAATTAAAAGAATTTAACAGTTAAAACCTTAGATGTGATAGATCATAGCGAGGGAAAAACAAAGAGAGGGGGAGGGTTTCTATATAAAATATTTCCTATTGTAACCTCCTTTTGTTTTCAGGAGATAACGATAGGACCGGTGGGTCAGCTCTCCCTGGTTCAAGGCTCGGAGCAGGAATCCTCTCCGATAGATCTTTCTCCGGACTCAAGGATTCAGTATCAGAAGCTACTCTCAAGGTACAGCAGAATATTGTAGATAAATGAATAACAAGAACAAGAGCAACTAGTCTGAGGGATCATTGTAGGAAAGTAGAACATAAAAGTCTCAGAAATAACCAGTTATGATGATTTAGTTATTAGACTTTCGATGAGCCAGCTGTGAACGGTAGCTGACGTTCATAGCAGTGAAGATCGGGATGTTTTGTTCGAACCAATCCTGTCCAGTGTCCAACTTTAGGATTACGCCTTAGTAACTATTTACTTTTACTAATAGTAAAATCGTTCAAATTAAGAAGAGGCTGTCGACGGTATTTCAAAAGACCGTTCATGGGAAGAGTTTCATGCACGCCTGATTAAGAACGTTACCCTTTAAAGCTTTTTTTGAGTGACAATGTAGAGTTATTTCAAATTAAGTTAACATCCCATTTAATTATGAGGTTGCAATTTATATTAAACTAACAAAAAAAAGGTTCTAATATCACTGCGGTTCAAAGCTTTCAGCTGTGTACTTGAATTAGTTTGTTCAGAAAAGATGGTTCTTGCTATTCATAAGTTTCGACCTTATATTTATTGATAGAGAGAAGTGGCTCAACCAGTGATTAACTGGTTTAACTACGGTTTAACAACTTCTCAGTGTCCAACTCTGTATTAATATTCTGTTGTGCAGGGTATTGAAGAGATGGGATTCTCTATGATGACAGAGATCCAAGCTCAGACTATTCCTCATCTTCTGGAAGGAAGGGATCTAGTGGGAGCAGCTAAAACAGGTGCAGTTTATGATCAACATATAAAAAATCAGCGAGCTCTTATTTTTTAAAGAAAAATATAAATATTTGTTAACGATAATTCATTTTTAGGTTCCGGTAAAACACTAGCTTTCCTGATCCCCGCTGTGGAGTTAATCTTTAAACTCAAGTTTATGCCAAGGAAAAAACCCAATTCTTATTTTTAACAGTTGTTATCGATGATTTTCGGCAATTATACATGCCTTTACCCCACAAGTGCAGTAATAAAACAAATATCCCTGACCCTCATTTGTGGTTTGCAATCTCCCTCTTTAACTTATGCTTTTAATCTTAATTTCTTGAAATATATTTCCTAGTTTTCCGAGTCATTTGATTTTTTTTGCCACTTGCAGATTTCCCAGAGACCTGTCCCAGATTTAAATGTTTAGAATATTAATAAGATTGTTATGAAATCAGGAACGGGACTGGAGTTATCATGATTTCTCCAACCCGAGAACTGGCAATGCAAACCTTCGGAGTGCTCAGGTTAATCATTTATTAATTGCTAATAATGTTTGAATGATCTTGGAATATTGATTTTCTCATTTTGGGGTGTTCCCTTTCTTACAGGATTTTTCTTGTTCCTATTCCCTTCAGTTTTCAATATCTTTCTCCTTGGCGGAGTTAGTGGACTGTTTCTAACGTTCCCAGTTTCAGTCGCCATTGTAATCCCTTTTTAAATTAATCTTAATCTTCTCCCTGTTTTGTTCCCCCCCCCCCTTACCCCTTTCGCAATTTTTCCTCAAATTTGTATCACTTATCTTCTCGAATTCCTTTCTTTTTTAATTGAGATAAAAGTTTGAATATAAATTCATATACAGGGAACTGCTGAAGCACCATTACCACACCTACGGACTAATAATGGGAGGAGCAAACAGGAACTCGGAGGCCCAGAAGCTGGCCAAGGGAATTAACATCGTGGTCGCGACCCCGGGGCGTCTCCTAGACCACCTCCAGAACACTAAGGATTTCCTGTACAAGAACCTGCAGTGCCTCATCATAGACGAGGCGGATCGAATCCTTGACGTAGGGTTCGAGGAGGAGATGAAAAAGATCGTGAAGCTGTTGCCAAAGAAGAGGCAGACGATGCTGTTTAGCGCCACCACCACCAAGAAGACGGAAGACCTGATAGCTGTCGCGTTGAAGAAGGAACCTATATATATCGGGATTGAAGAAAAGAATACGGTAAATTTTATTTATTTTACATAATACCATCTAGTGTAAATCCAATGTCAAGTATTTTTTAAGCTCTGAGTATCTGCGTTTTTTCATATGAAATCCACATATTGCTTTTGCAGAAATCGAAAAGCCTCTCATGGATTTCAACTGTGCGACATTTGTCTTCAAATAACTAAAGAACGAATTACCGCAAATTTTTTTTGGTTCATTGTAATTATTCTGATATTCAGGGGAACATGGCTACAGTTGCTGGGTTAGAGCAGGGATATGTCGTCTGTCCCTCTGAGAAGAGGTTCCTGCTCCTCTTCACCTTCTTGAAGAAGAACAGGAAGAAGAAGGTGATGGTCTTCTTCTCCTCTTGTATGTCCGTCAAGTTCCACCACGAGCTCCTCAACTATATTGGTGAGATATTAATTCTACTTGTTTATCTTAATAACTGTTACAACCCTTGGTAAATCAAATTAATAAAGGGATTGTCAACAGTTATTAAAACATGTCATATTTTATTTGGATTACAAAGTCCTTTGTTAATTGATTGATACGTGGCATACTTCTGTTTGGGTCCATAGTAGTAAACCTATCGTGTACGAATTCCCATTATTAAACAGTTCAGAAGAAAAATCTTCAAATATTGTTCGCTTCCTGGCGTTTTAGAATGCTTATTCTTACACTGAAGGTTTAGAATTTTCATTCTTTAACGCTCAGACCGTGTAAGAATGGAAATTATTACACGGTCAGAGCGTGAAAGGATGTATATTCTTACACGCTCCAAGCAATAAAGAATGGAAACTATTACACTAGTTGGAAGAAAATTCATTCTTACACGCTCCTTTTATTGATCTTTTCAAATTAGATCAGTATTGATAGTAACTTTATTATTTTGTACGAACAACATGCACACTCACCTTTTTCATTTATAAGGACATGAAAACTTACTTTTTATACTTCATAACATCATGCTTACTTACCCTTTCATTTGTAGACATATTGATAAACCTTAATTCAGAATTTTCCATTCAAATCTTGACCTAGCTCAGTCCTGACAGAAGAGTGGAAGGGGGACCCCCCCCCCCTCTCCCCGGTGTATAATTAACATATCTCATTATGAATGATTCAGCGTTAGGCATTTTCATCAAACTGTCTGAGTCTCCAAGCATACTGCCCGACTGCCTACTTTATTCAAACAATTTTTTAGTTTTTCTTTATTGCAAACCAAGTTTTGTAAGCTTTTGGAAAGCTCTGCATATTTCTAATAGAACGTTCAGAGCTTTTCCAAAATGTAAAGGTTATCATGTTTTTCACAATTTCAATCAACTGCTTTTCCACTGGAAACTGAACCAATAGAGCTTTATAACTGGATACTGAACAAAAAGAGATTTTCCAAAATTCCACATTTGGACAAAATAGACAGCTAAAACTGTGTTTTGAAGTACCTCAGCAGTCATGAATAAAAGACAAAGATCATCATTTAATTTCTTGAACTAGTTCTTGCGAGATAACCTGATTTTCTCTCCTCTTTTTGGAAGATTTAGGATCTAATATCCAGCAAACGATTTCTTCTGTAAATGATTTCACGCTTTTGTTCAGTCAGTAGATTGAGACAACCCACTACTATTATCTACCTTCTCTCCATCATAAAAAACTATGAGCACATTCAACATGCAAAATCTAAATGTAGCATCAACTGCTGCCTTTGTTAAAGAATACATCATGATTTTTTTATCTTGTTTAAGAATTTCCATATTACATTTTTTCCACATAAGATTATCGTACTCTAAAGCATCCTCAATTCTATAAAAAGTCGAAAAACGAAACTTATTATACTTCATAGTGTGACGTACAGAGCAACTTTTTCAGAAACCAAATTATGAATTAATATTTGCGTGCAATCTTTCAGTATTAACTCATTGAAATATTGAAAATAGTTGTCCAACGTTCGAATAAACCTTGCTATAAACATTTTCATTTCCTTTAGATCTTCCTGTTGCCTGTATTCATGGTAAGCAGAAGCAGACTAAACGAACGACGACATTCTTTTCCTTCTGTAACGCGGACTCGGGTATTCTTCTCTGTACAGATGTAGCAGCTAGAGGTAGGTCAGGGGGATGATCAATGTTGATAATTTTTAGACAATTTTATTTTTGCAATCCTAAAATCTGAAATAAAAAATAGGTCTAGACTCAAGCTTAAGTTTGAATGCAATGCTATTTTATTGAACTGACAGAATTTAAATGACATAATTAAGGAACTGAACACTGGTAACAAACTCTAATTTTCTAATCCCTTCCCTTAATTTATCTGTTCAACCTGAGGCTGAATTCAATGAATTTTCAACCGCGTATTTGAACCGCCAATCACCGGTTAAAATTGCTCGCTGGCTCTAAATCTCGATTATTTGATGTAACGGAATTCGTAGTTAGAAATAGTAAAGATATACGTCATTGAATGATTAGAAAATTAGAATTTGTAACAAATGGTCAGTTTCTTTCAAGATAAAACTTATATAGTTTTATAAAAAGGGGATGGTGGAGTTGGCACATTTCATGTAGGGGGGGGGGGGCCCTGCCTTCATTTTTGGTTCAAATCTTCCAATTTTTTGGGTGCACGCCTAATTAGGGTTCGAAATTCCTATAATAAAATCAAATTGAACTTTAATGACCTCTAATGACCTCAACAAATAGAAAATATTTCAACTATGGCTTAATGCATATCAAACGAAAGCTAGGAACCCAGGGAATACAGTAGCAGNGATATGCATAAAGCCATAGTTAAAACATTTTCATTTTTGGAGGTCATTTAGGTCATTAGAGGTCGTAAGAGGTCATTAGAAGGTCAAACACTGGATTTGTTGCTGCTACTGGACTCCTAGCTTTCGTTTGATATACATAAAGCCATAATTGAAACATTTTCTATTTGTGGAGGTCATTAGAGGTCATTAGAGGTCATTAAAGTTCAATTTGAATTTATTATAGGAATTTCGAACCCTAATTAGGCGTGCACCCAAAAAATTGTAAGATTTGAACCAAAAATGAAGGCAGGCCCCCCCCCCCTACATAAAATGTGCCAACTCCACCATCCCCTTTGTAGTTTTATTATTTTGATGGTTTTGTGCAGGTTTGGATATCCCTGACGTGGATTGGATTGTCCAGTTCGATCCCCCAGATGATCCTAAAGAGTATATTCACAGGTAAAACTAAAATTACTTTTATCTATTCATTAACTATGCTAAAGCGCATGTCTTAGATTTAAACTATTATTTGTCGCTCCAACTGCGGCAATTTTGTTTTTAAATTATCAATAAAACAACAAAAAATTCGCGGATTTATCAACTTTTTTGCTTTGAACATCCGAAAACCTTTATACAAAAAATTTGGGTCCGATAGCCTTTTTACATCCATTGGATACAAACAAACAAGCAAGCAAAGTATATTTATATAGATTGTAGATGAGATTGTTGAATAATCATTTTTTTGGTTGTAGAGTTGGTCGAACTGCTAGAGGAGAGGGTGGACAGGGACACGCCCTTATGATCCTGCGTCCTGAGGAGTTGGGGTTCCTGAGGTACCTCAAACAGGCCAATGTTCCTCTTAACGAGTTTGAGTTCTCATGGAACAAGGTTGCAAATATTCAGGTAACAAATTTACACAATCCGGAAATCCCCCTCCTCCACCTTTAAAGGGTTTAAAGGGACTGTTAATGTAATTTGAAGTGTCCCTTAGTTTTCAATTACATGATTGCAAAAACAGGCAAATCACTTATGTAAAGCAACTATTAATAACTCATTTTTCAAATAAGAATATCTCCAATAGTTCTGACAAAAGTTTAAAGGGTACCATGATTAATCAGACATATCAGGAGTATCAAGAGAAAGATTTGGAGAACCCTGACCTTTCTAAAAAAAGATCTATTATGTTCACATACATGAATTAATTTTTATGCGTATACAAACGGTATTAGTCTGAGGGGTGGGTTTCTGTAGTCCCTAGAGGGTGCAGACGCGACATAATAGATAGATAGATGAAAATTATTTTAGATATATAGATAGATAGATATTAGATAGAAACAGAAATGGATTTGACAGGGAAATTTATTCTTCTTACTAATTTGACTAAATCTTTGATTTAAACAGATGATTCGAATAAAATGTTATTTAGTTTCCTATTTTTTGATAATATTAATTTCTGTTTAGGCTCAGTTGGAGAAACTAATCTCCAAGAACTATTTCTTAAATTTGAGTGCTAAGGAAGCATACAAAGCGTACGTGAGAGCCTACGAATCCCATTCTCTCAAACATATATACGACGTCCAAAATCTAGGTCAGTTTTTAAATTAAGAACTATTTATAAATACACCAAAAGTCACTGCAAATACCAACAAATATCAACGGCAAATACAAATGTGAAATCGGATACAACAGTGCAACAAATATGACAATAACTATCTCAATTCTTAACAAATACCACACCAATTATTGGATCGAATACTATATAAAGTATCTCAACTAATACCGCAATAGTTACAACAAAGATGACAACAAATATTTTACCAAATACAACAACAAACACGTGACAAATTCAACATCAAACGAGGCTACATATGCCGTAAAGTTGCCGCATCATATGCCAATACAAAAACTGCATCAAATACCTTTATTACTCACAAGACACATGTTGAGTGTTGACACAGAGTTATTTAACTTTTTCATGATTTAATGTTTATTCTAGACTTGAAGGCCGTTGGTAACTCCTACGGGTTTGTAGTTCCACCTCACATTGATATCGGTGTGGCACCGAGTAAGAAGGGTCGGGCAAGACAAGGAAAAGGCGACAACAACTACAAGAAGACGAAAATTTTCCGGCAGCCCAACTCCAAGGGCAAATTTTCTAGATAGGACGCTTCGCATTTTCATTATTTCAGGTTTAAAAATGGGTAAAATGAAGAAGGGAAGGGTGTCTGGGAAGAAGAAAGTGAAGAAATCGTTTTTAGATATTCAAAAAAGGAAACGAAATGAATTTAAGAAGAAAACTAGCGGGAAAAAGTAAGTTTATGTTTTCATAAATTGATTTCATATCTTCAGGAATATTAATAAAATATTTCCTAAACTGTTGCGAAGCGCTTTTAATTTTTAGTATTAATGGTTTTTTTCTAGGAACCCTGATGAAGAGGCTAAACCTCGAAAAGCTTTCAGATTTGAGAACTTTGCTGATCAGATTGCTAGTGTTGATTACAGTATTGTTTATCAACTGGCGGGGGCAGCTAATCTTACAAAGGTACAAAATGACATTTTTTAGGGGAAACTATGTTTTATTTCTGCTTATTTTCAATTGTTTAATTGTCTTACCTTCAAAAAATGAAAAAAGAATAAAACGTCGATAAATAGAATTTTCCAAGAAGAGCTTCAAAAAGATAATAATTTTTTGTTCACAAAATTTACGACAAAAAGTCGGAAGACTCAGCCGAGAAAAATTTTGGGTCTTAAAAAATCTAATTGGTTTTTTTAAATAGGTTTCTGACGAGTTGAAAACTAGTGTATTCCGTGAAACCTTCGAGCATTGGAGAGAGTTAAACCTGACCGCAGAGTTTACAGAAATTGTGAAGAAATTAAACCAATTCGTTACTTTGCCACAGGTATTCTTTTATTACAGAATCTAAACTTTAAGTACCTCCTATTTAAAGAGTTAGTTATATGTCCAATAGGGTGTTCCATTTTGACCCTGAATCATGAAGTGCAATATCAAATAACACTATGGCTTATATTGTCAACAATGTCGAATTGGTCGTTATAAAATGATAATTTAATTTCTTCTCTGTCGCACAAATTTGCAATTGGAAATTATCAAACAGAAAAACTAGAAAATCTTTATAACTTTTGCTCATACAAAATTTGTCGAGGTTACAGTTGTAAATCGGACATGGTCCTCTGTTGTTAAAATTATGTCGACATATCCTGTCAATTAGAACAAATGCTTCCCAAGACTTTGTAAAATCTTTCAACTGATTGTGTTCCTCCATTGCCGACATATTTTTTCTTTAGGTTATCTTCAGTCAGAGCAGTATAGTTGAAATACTCCGGGATGGGTTAAAAGATAGTACTCCGCTCAGCGTTCAGCCAATACTGGAGCTTATTGCAGGTACATTGTTCTTTTTAGTGTGTTAACAACAAATACTATTTTAATAGCAGTGTTTTAGAAAAAAGTTTAGTTCAAAATAAGTCTTATTTCTGTCAAGAGTAAATTATCTAACTGGAAGAGACAACAAATATTTGATTTTTAGACGTAACGTGTTTAGGATTAGCCACTGATCTGCAGCATGAGTTCTACCCCAACCTGGAGATCTTTGTCGAGCTGATCACCAGCACCACGCTTAAGGTTCAGGATGCCAACGTGATCAAATGGGCCTTCAGGTGCCTGGGACATTTACTCAAAATACTGTGGAGACCCATCAGCTCGAACCTGGAACAGGTCTACGGGTATTTCAAGAACCTATTCGAGCTCAAGCAACCAGACTACATCAGGTTAGAGAATTAATTTTCATCTTTTTCTTAAAATTATTTTAGTTATTTTTTGTCTTCACTTTCTTCAGAATGTTTAATTAAAATATTTTTTATCTCTGAACTCTTCCAAGCTATCTCAAGTTAATTTTTTTACTTTTTTCTCTATTCGTTCGCTCATTTTCATTCTCTTAAATATTTTTTTTTTAAGCCTGCTTATTCTTTTCCATTGACTGGTTTCCTTTTTTGGCATTAATTTTTCTGTTTTCTTTTTCTCGACTTAGCTCTTAAATATTTGTCTTTCTGTTAAGATATCTTGGAGCCGAAACCGTCTCTTTTCTCATCAGAAAATCCAGAGACAAAGAAAATTTTTGCAAATTTATTCTCACACAGGAAAGAGTTATTTCAAGATCTAGTGGCATTTTTTGGGTTTAATGGATGTACAGTGCCAGGTTGAATCGGTGGGGGTCTTTCACGATCTTTTTCATTTCATTTCACACTGTACATAACAATGATCAGTATTCACCCAGATTAATCTTAGATGAGCTTTAAGCCATTCCCCCCCCCCCCCCCCCCCTCCTAAACAGTACACAGTGGGATTCAAGCTTGCAAGCACATTTTTGACTATTTCCTCGATGAAAAGTGCAAACCAAAACCATTTAACAAAACTTACTATTATCAATCATATTCAGAAAAAAGTATATCTTTTAAAGGGAAATTCTACCCCATATGCATTGAAAATGAATTTTTAAATAACTCTAAAAACAGATGACTGGAACTACTGACCACGTGGCGGTTGCCAAACTATTTTTTGAGAGCATCAAGACGGTTAATGCGCAATTCAACAACAATCTGGAGCCGTCTTGGCGGATTTTCCTTCGACTACTTCCGGGAGATTTCAACGAAATTTTGAAAAACATTTTCCAATTTAGCTGTGATCACACCGGTCCAGAAAACGTAGATCCTATACTCAGGATTACCCTGGAGAAGGTGGATGAAACCATGGAGAATATAAATAAAACCTCCGAGATATCCAATGAGGAAATAGAATTATCAAAAGCTGGTCAAGATGTTCAGACAAACATTATTCTTGAATGCTTAGAAATCTTAATAACTAATAAACAGGGTAGATTGATTAAAGATTTCAAATCTCTGCTCTGCTTTTTTAACGGATTGGTGAAGAAAGGCTGTGCGTCGGACGAATTAATGAACTGCATCAAGTCTGTGGTAGAATCTGAGAAGATCGTTAAAACTGAAGATCAGGTTCGGGAAACAGTTTGTTTAGTTCTTGAAACCGGATTTTCCAATCAACAAAAAATGGATTTTGTCTCCCAGTTCGACGATGAATCCATTTTCGACCGTTATCTAATAAAACCCTATCTTTCATTTGTCCAGAGAGAGATAAAAGAGAACTTTGAACCTCTATCAGCCCATCTTGCTGCAATTCTGTTGCAGAGAAATCCTGCTTGTGAAAATGGATCCGAAATGGAATCTTACTCAAGCTTCTCCATTGATCTTCAGCTTGTTCCTGCACTGAGGAAGATAAAAACCGAGGATCTTTTCCCAACACTGTGCCTGGATAAGATTGACCAGCATTACTCAGCGGAGACGATTAAACACGCTCTAGTCATCTGCTCTTCTATCCGTCCTATCAGCAGTGAGAAAGTTCTTAAGAAAATCACGACACTATCCCGGCAGGTTTTGGCAAAAAAGGATTGGTCTCTAGTTCCTGTTTTACCCCTGGCCCTGCAAGCTGTCTCCTCTCTCTCTTGTCCCAAGACCGTGGTAGAGTACTTCGACGTAGCTAGTATTGCTGAGCTGTTTCTAGAAGATCCAAACAGAGATATTCTAAAACTTTTCAACTTTGCTCTGACTTGTGAATCTTGGACAGAGACTTGTAGACTGAGTTCGGAAACATTGGAGCTAATTATAACCCGTCTCCTTCCTCTTTTATCTGACCCAAGACCTCAGGTGAGACAACTCACCCTGCACAGTCTCTCCCTCATCCTCTCCAGTCTAGGGGAGAAGTACACCAAGGTCCCGGAGGAGAACTATCTCTCTGTCCTGAACCTGGTTGAGACGATGCTAGCTGCAGAACGGACCCCGGAGAATCTGTCCGAGTATAAGAAGAAACTGAACCTTCTCCAGAGAGTAGAAGCGGAAAGATTACACTCAAGTATCAGGTATAAAAAAAACAATTGGAAAAAAATCGATGACGTTTTTGTATACTTTGGATTATTATATTTGTTTTATTAGTTTGTTAATTATCGTTCTTAATTTAATTTTGTATATTTTCTTTATTGGTAAATTGCCTTTTAATACCATTTTGTTTAGAAATGATGAACGATTGAATACTATGCCTCTCCGATATTTATTAGGTAAGTGATTTAGAGATGTTAATGATATTTATCATAAAATATTTTGATATGGGGTTAAAAGCAGTGTTCTGATCGCCAGATTGAAATTTGAAAATTATAGTTTATTTTTCGATACATCATCTACAATTAACATGTAAGTTGGTATTTAAAAAAAGTAAACCGAAGTAATAACCTTAGTTACTTTACAGCCCATTACACCCAAGGAACTCTTTCTCGGTAGAACTATGTAAATTCTACCTTTCTGAACAAGACCAGGCTTTATTTTTAAATATCAAATCTCTGGTTTCTATTTATGTATTTATTTTACTCCCAGGTTGTCTGTACACCAATTTCACCCTGCTCTGGGTGCCTGTACAAAGTCTGGTGGCCGGATATGGAAACTATATCAAGAGAGAACATTTCTGGAATATCTTCGGAGCAAAGCTGCTCTCAGCAGATCAGGATATTCAAACCTATCTCCGGGAGCTGCAGGACGGATCCTTTTCCCGGAGTAATGAGGCTAGCAAGAGGGTAGATTATATCAAGGTAGGAGAAATGCAATAGAAATTGATTTATTTACAGGAAATTATGGGAAAGGACGGGAACTTCTCCTTGCAAGGATATTATAAATCTGATCGATCCTGCGGTCTATTGAGATATTCTTTAATATTTCTGAACCTAGGAATCCTGATATAATCTTCTATATTTGAAACAGGAACCAGCTCTAGTATCTATTGAGAAAGTTCTCCGATATATCTGAACCTTTGAACCCTGATCTAATCTTCTATATTTTGTTCAAGAATTAGCTCTGGAGTTTCTTGACAAATTCTCCGGTAAATCTGAACCTAGGATCTGATCTAAGCTCTTAAATTTAATTCAGAAATCAGTCTGCGGTCTCTTGAACAAGTTCTCCGATATATCTGAACATTGGAACCCTGATCTAAGCTCCTATATTTAGAACAGGAACCAGCTCTGGGGTATCTTGAACAAGTTCTCCTATATATCTGAACCTAGGAACCCTGATCTAATCTCCTATATTTAGTTCAGGAACCAACTCTGGTGTCTTTTGAACAAGTTCTCTGATGTATCTGAGCCTAGGAACCCTGATATAATCTCCTATATTTAGTACAGAAACCAGCTCTGGGGTCTCTTGAACAAGTTCTCTGATGTATCTGAAGCAAAGAATCGTGACCTTGTTTCCTTGTTCTTGGATAATTTCTGCACGGTAGAATATAAAACCATCAGGTACAAACCTTTGAAATAACGTGTAAGTTCTTTAAACTTGAATATTTAAACATTTCCAGAAGAAATTCTGTGCCTATTCATTTTTCCAAATGTATATTGTAAATAAATTAATTTTAAAAAGTCCTTTGGGTTCTTTTTGAAACTTGTAGATTCTCGCATGGAAACGTGGATCCTTTTGCTGACTTTTCTTCATCTTGAATAGAAATTCTCAGCTCCCAACTTTCATTGATTAAGTCTAAACTACATTTAATTTTAAAGTTTCCAGCTCGTGATTATCTATATAATTAAAAAATACATTCGTTTATATGTTCCAAATTGCCGGCCAAACGGCTGGACCGAATGGACTGAAATTTTTTGAGGGCACCCAGGCGTATCCCGGGGGTAACACAAATTCTAATTTATTTTTTCCCCAATAATTTTTTTTTAATTCCACAGGCAACGCCGGGCACCTCATTTAGTCTTTAATATTATTGTATTTGAAGAGGATTGTCGGATAACCGTGATGTTTGGTTAAATCATAAAGAAGTAATCAACTCTACAATCAACTCTCTCATCGCACATCTTAACGTTTTCACTTCCTTCAAGGTAGGGATTTATTTTTGAACTTTTTTCCTGATATTTTTCAAGTACTCATATTTTTTTCTAACTTGTGTTTTCTTCCTCTTAAATTTGAACTTTTTTCAGAGAAAATGAATTATTTTTTTTTACCCATGTTGGATTATTATGACGATTTAATTATATTTGATCTATATAATAAAACAAGAAATTCGTATATATATATGTTGCCTATAGCCGGTCAAACGGCTGGACCGATTGGGCTGAATTTTTTTTTGTAGACCCTCAGGGGTGGCCGGGGAGTGTTATTGGCTATACAAAAATCGGAATTTAAAAAAAAAAAATTTAAAAACATTTTTTTCACGGGCAACCCGGGTCCTTCAGCTAATAAGCTGATATATTCAGTCAGGAAGAAGCTGTTAGTTTATGTTTATGTGGTATTGATTCTCAGGACTCCTATTGGAGTATAATGAGAATTTCTTGATTTAACTGTAAATGATATTAGTTCACTATAGTTCTGGCCATCATTGTTCATCATAGTGTTAAACGAAAAATCCAAGTCAACCTTAGTTATTTTGTTTTGTTTTGCTGTTCGCTTCTCTGCTTTAATTACAAAGGAACTGAGATTTTACCACTAACATAAATTTTCTTAGTTTCTATATCTCTTTGCAACCTGATGGTACAAACCTTTCATATTTAACACTTAGACTATTTGATCTAACGGAAATCATAAAGTGAAATATCTTTGGCTTAAGACATTGGATTGCGAAGATAATGGGATTAAAAAATAAGAGATTGTTGCAAAAGCTCAATTTCTTTATTCTGAGCTGAAAACTTTAGAATGGTAGATATTGAAATTAATGCTTGATCTTCTCTTTTTCTTAATATCGAGACGAACCTAATCTTGTACTTGTGTCCTAAAAAGTGTATAAAATTCAACCAATCAGAGTCGCATATCAGAACCCGATAAATTTGAAATTTTGCGCGCCATTGAAGATAACTAAACAGAAACGGGAGGGACTCGCTAATTTAAAAAACCGGTTTTTGATTTTTCTCTGCTATATCCAAGAAAGAGTGGTTTAAGAAGAAAATCCAAAGTGTGTCCATTGGATACTCAGATTTAGTAATCGGGATTAAGGATATCTCATTCTAAAGTTTTCAGCTCAGTTGTTATGAATGCACACATAATAAATTTATGATCAAGTCAGATATAATGCTGTAAACCACCTTTTGATTAATATTTTTTATGCTAAACCTTATTTCCCGATTAAATTATGAATCTTATGAACATTTCAATATATTCATCGGAAGTTTTTCCTGCATTTTTTTATGCCAACTTTGACGTTTCTAGGATTTGAAGAGTTTACATCGAGTAGATGAGGTGAAGAGCAAAGTAGACGAGCTCCTCAGCCATCGTGTAGCTCCGGTACAGAGGATAGCTCTAGAGATACTCATTGCTTTCAAACTCAAGTTTATTCTACCATATAAGGTGAGACAATTTTTTAAACATTCTTTTCATTTTATGATATGATTTAATATTGAAAAAAAAACACAAAATAACCTCAGTTATTTTTAATATCCGGTAAATTAAGATCTGGTTAAATTTTCACTAAGTGAAAAAATTATTGACTCTGAAATTATAAATTTGAAGAAAGGATTGCCTGTATTTCTGGTATTTTGCAACAAAAAGATTGGTTGCCTGTAAACAATTATTGTTTACAGGGAGTTTCATAAAACCGTGAATTAACGAAAGACGACTGCTAGACTCAAGTTTTGATTTTAAGGATAAAAACATAAAGCACAGCAATCGTGGAGTTTAAACTGACCCATTTACCTTAATAAATTGTTTTCAAGCAACTGGTAAACCTAGGTTGCTTTATAGCAACATAAAGTACACACAAGATTGCTTGAATGTCGTCTTCTATGAGTCTCACTGTATCTTCACAAAAAGAAACCGTAAAAGCCCTTAAAAGTTTAAATTTTTCTGTTGCGATTGAAAAACAATCAAAACTTGAAATTTCTGTTTTGTTTAGGATAACTTATTGAAACTGCTGGATGACAAGGATTTTAAAAGTGAACTGGTGGGGTTCCCTTTAGGAGAAGAGAGTTCTGAAATCAAGCAGGAACACAGAGACCAAGTTATCCCGGTAGTACTAAGAATCCTCTATGGGCGCATGCGTGCCGTTAAGAAGGGAAAGAAGGACGGGGGCAAAGGTGCAGTATCGTCGCGTCGAACTCTAATCCTTCATCATCTGATGGATCTATCCGAGGCGCACATTCGATACTTCCTAGATCTAGTCTACACGGAGTTATACAGTGGGTCGGGGATCAAGGAAGGGCAGAACGTGTATGAGTATATTCTCCAGGGTGGGAAGGCCCCAGAGAAGAGTATAAAGATGATTCAGGCCAGTGTAGAGATGATTCAGTCCGTGATCAATAAGCTGGGGAAGTTGATGGTGAAGAACCTGGATTACATCCTGGAGACCATTGTCTGGATCGGTTTTATCTTGAGTTCACACCATAATACCCATGGGAAGGTTGTCGGATACAAGGCTGTGAGAAATGCTATCTATTCTCAGCTTGCAAGTTTCTTCTCTAGGTTTACAGAGTACGAATATTCCTCCCAGGCTGAGACGACCATTTTTCAGATGTTTGTTTGGAAACCCTTGGAAAACTTTGACAAGGACTATATTCATAGTCCGAGCGGATTACTTCAGTTGATCCTATGCTGGTCCAGGGAGCCGAAGTATAGAAGATATCTCCAGGTTAAACAACCCAAACTTCGGACCAGGATACTTCAGAATGTTGTCAAGGTTCTCCTTAAACCTACCACTGCCGGGAAGGTTGTTGACTGCGTCCTGGAGGTTATCAACAACCTCGTCACTCCGGTTGATGACATGGAGACGGAAGAAGAGACCAACTATGATCAGATCGGAATTGAAATTGCACTAGCAGAGCTGGACACAGTCCTGATACACTTCAACACCTGGATCCAAGCGTCCAATAAGAACGTGAAGATGTTAAAAAAGGTTGGATTGAAGTTGGATATTCTCACGCAGCTTGCTCCGCATATATCTAAACCAGAGGTTGCTTCTGACTTCTTAAACCAACTTTTCATCATGCTCGGATCAATCAAGAAACCTGAAACTATCTGTAAAGTTCTCGTGATAACCCAGTACCTAGTGGAGAAGGTTCCCCTGGAGAACCTAAAAAGTATAGTCGAGCTAACCGTCCCATACTTCAGCAAGCTCGCCACAAGACAGGAGAGAACCGAACTCAGCAATTTCATGTGTAAGCTCTCGGAGAAGGAGGAATCTTTAAAAACTCTGTGTGATATTTGTATAAATCTGAACGCCTATGACCGGAAAAGGTTTGAAGAGCCAGACTTTGAAGTGAGAATGAATGAGTTTATCAAGATCCGTGATAACCTGAGAAAGGATGTAGAGTTTTCACTGGAGGAACTGAGAGCTGTATTCTTTAACTGTAGTTTCTTCCTACAGCATGAGAAGGATTCCTCCTTGAGATCCAACAGTTTAGACACTTTGGTCACAGTGTGTCAGGGGATCAAGAAACTTGGGGAGAGGGATCAAGACTCCGCTAGGAAGATGATCAACAAGGTCTGCTTGGAGCAGATCAAACGCGGGATCAAGTCTAAGGATGACATGGTCCGTTGTGACTTTATCTCCGTCCTTCACAAGCTCGTGCTGTCTTGTCAAGATATAAACTCCAGACTCAAGGATCTTGCAAAACTGTCTATCTCTGCTGACATTGATACAGATTTCTTCGAGAATGTTCGTCATGTTCAGCTTCATCGACGCGGCAGAGCGCTGACTCGATTAGCTAAACAGTTAGACTTAGAGGTAAAATAAAAATAAAAAATCACGATCATAGTTAACCTTTGAATTCTCTTATCTAAAAATTGTATTTCAGAACGATGAGAAGTATTTATCCGAGAGAAACCTGACCCAATTAATCCTGCCCCTGTGCACCACCTACCTGCTCAACCCCGACTATGTGAAGCACTCCCAGCTGGTGGAGCAAGCAATAGTTCTATTCGGAGCTATTTGTAAAACCCTGCCCTGGGCTCAGTACGAAATTTACATCAAATACTATACTGGACTCTTCAACAAGGTAAAAAACAAAATGGCGGAAATTATGAAATGGCGCCTAACATTTTTGTTTTAGCAAGAGACTCCACATCAGAGACAGCTGGTGAAGATTACAACTGAGATACTGAATGCTTTCCACTTCTCTCTGAACCCCAATGAGGAAGGGTTGGAGGAGAAGGAAAAAGAACTAAGAAAAAAAATACATTTCACCGTCAATAATTCCCTCCTGCCTAACTTAACTGGCACTCTTGCGGGGAAAACAAAAGGTAAAATTTTGAATTAAACTGTTCCATGTAAACTTTAATTAGTTCATACATGTTTTCAAACAGGTTCAAAAAATAGTTATAAGGGCTGTAATCCTTGTAATCCCAAAGTGTACAATGTACATGATAGTCTTGAACCCAAAGTTTTAGCTTGTAACTCCTATAATGTTGTAAGTTGTAAACCCAATGACAACAGTTGTAATCCCCAGCCAGTATGCTTAAAGGGGACTGCGGAATTATCACTCTTATAAAAAATGTAATGGAAATAATAATTGAATGAAACAAATCATTTGAGAAGTTTCAAATGAAGCTGTTCGTTTTATTAAGATTTTGAAGTAAAAAGTTTTTTTCTTTCCCAACTTATTTAAGAATAAAGGGATTTAAGTTGAATTTACACTTTAAGTTTGCATGAAAGGGGAATATAAAATTTAAGGCGAGAAGTTAGTGAGAGGTGGGGGTATTTAAATTTTAAAGGTCATGGATATTTAGGTTGTTTTTTTGTTAAGGCCCTATTGCCCTGTCTGACGAGGATCAACTGATCCAACGAGTTCCCCTGGCAGTTCCTATAGTTCGGATCCTGCAGTTAAACACTAAACAGGTTCTAGAGAGATCTGTTCCGGGGATTATTGCTAAAATTGCATCATTCCTCAGATCCAAGGTTAGAAACAGATCTTTTTGTACACGCATATAGTACTGCAATGTTGCAAGAGTTTTTATGTATCAGTACAAAGTGCTGCGGCAGGTTTCATGTTCGAGTTCAAAGTACTGAAACATTTACCGCAATATGTTTTATGTACAAACTCAATTTACTATAATAAATGGTTTACATTGTAACAATTCTCAAAAAAGTGACATGCAAACCAAAGTCATGTACGCTTAATTATAGTATCTAATTTACAGAACATTTAAATTGCACAATTTATGTACCTAACAAGGTTGATGTACACGTTTTATGCAAAATGTAGTGCAACATATTTCTATTCCCATTATATCGAAACCGGTTTCAATTACTTGATAAATTTAATGTTGTAAAATAATAAAGGATCATTCTATAATTGAGTAAGAGCATATTGTATACTCCGCAAATCTTACTCGTTGTTAAGGCAGTAGAGATCCGTGAGGCTGCCAGAAGCACTCTATGCTCCGTGATGGAACTCCTAGGAGCACGGTTTATATCATTCGTGGTTCGGGAGCTCTCTAGTTTCCTTACTAGAGGATACCAGGTTAGGGGGTTCAATATCTGACCCATTCTAAACCCCTGATCCTTCATCCTTTCGTTTCTTAACTCTTTTTGATTAGTCGGGTGCATTTCTTAAACTCCGTTGGGTCTTTCAAGATGGAGAAACTTTCAGATCTTCATTCATACAGCGAGTGTATAATCATAATTGTCCTATATATTATATATTTGATCCTTAATCTCTTCTTTAACCTTAATTCTTATATCTTCCTAAACTGAGATCCTAATCTGATCTTAAATCCTGATCCTTTATCTCTTCTTTGATCCTTGACCTCTTCTTTGATCCGTCGTCTATTTTTAAATCTTGATCCTTCATCTCTTTTTAAAACTTTGTTTTTTTTCTCTGCTTGATCCTTGATTCTTCTTCAAGCTTAATCTTCAATAGTCGTGTATCACTTCTTGATCCTTTATCTCTTCCTGAACCTTGATCCTTTATCTCCGCTAGAACCTTGATACTGTATATCTCTTCTTGAACCTTGATCCTGTAGTTTCTGAACCTTTATCCTGATCTCTTCTTCAACTTTAATATTAGATATCTCTTTCATCCATTATTTCTTCTCATGCTTAACTGTGATCTCAAGTCGTTTACATTTCAATCTTTATCCCCTTGTTTTTTCGTAATCTTCCCTTTAACTTATTTTCATTCTTGTGAAATTATATTGTGCAGGTTCACGTCTTGACTTACACTATTCACAATATGCTCCATTTTATGGCGGAGAAATCTCTAATCCAACCTGGAGATATAGGTAATTTATTCTTACACTTCAGTATTCACAATATGCTCCATTTTATGGCGGAGAAATCTCTAATCCAACCTGGAGATATAGGTAATTTATTCTTACACTTTAGTATTCACAATATGCTCCATTTTATGGCGGAGAAATCTCTAATCCAACCTGGAGATATAATTCTTACACTTTAGTATTCACAATATGCTCCATTTTATGGCGGAGAAATCTCTAATCCAACCTGGAGATATAGGTAATTTATTCTTACACTTTAATATTCACAATATGCTCAATTTTATGGCGGAGAAGTAACATATCCAACCTGAGCTGAAAACTTTAGAATGGTGGATACCGAGATTTAGGCTTAATCCACTCTTTTTCTTTATCTCGAGATTAAATATTGCTTGTTCTCCACTCATTTTTAATCTCCAGATTAATTATACGCTCAGGATTAAGGATATCCCATTCTAAAGTTTTCAGCTCTGGAGATATAGGTAATTTATCCTTTGTCTTCGGGTTTTAACAGCTGTTTGCAACTTAAAGCAACCCTCTATTTAAAGAATGTAACATCGGTATCCTTATAAGTTTTGTCTGATAAAGAACGAATGATATAACCATGTTTTCTTTTTAAAAAATTTGCTTTTTAAGTTGTTGTTTTACGTTCCATTATAATTCCAAACTTGACTCTCATGATCCACTTTTGTATATTTTGCAGATTTTAAGATAAAATCTTTTTTTCATAGTAAGCTGAGAATAATGTCATCCACTCTAGATTTAGGTCAAATTATCGTCCGTCATTAATGAATTCTGGATAGCGCTGTAAAAAGAAAAAATTTTGGACAATTGTTTAAATTTTATTGAGATGCTTTAAGATCTTTTCACTGGTACTCCTGATCATTAATTCTTTTTCATCAAACTGTAAAATCAAAGTCTATTACTGATATTGTACAGTCAATAGTCACCTTCGATTTTGGGACAGGAGATTAGGACTTAAATAATTGATTTGATTTGTCAGTATGTTATGCACGCGTTATTGAATCCGATTATTAGTCATTTATGAATAAATGTGGAACTAACATCTACTTTTTTACTCTACAGAGGTTTGGTCCATCACCATCACTGAATTTTAAATCATTTATGAATGTTAGATATTTAAGCTCTGTAAAATGACTGGCCCCATATTCTAGATAGTTCTGTCGGTCAACTTGCAGAGCTGGCGCTGTCTGAGATGTTCGGGGTTACAGCTGAAGAGAAGGATGTTAAGAAGATTACAGGTATGCAAACAAACTAGTTTAGAACAATGGATATGAAGAATATATATTGATAGATTTGTTTTTAAATTATATTGGGGGGTGGTTCATAATTTTTAACATTTTATTGCAAAAATAGGACTCACTTTTTCTCATGCATTTATTCCAATCTAATGAGGAGGCGCTGCTAGGGACGCACGGAAAGAACGTACATTAAACAATGGATTGAAAACTTAAAATAAGAACCAGGGTTGGAAAAAACCCGGTTAAAAAACAAACAAACAAAAAAACAGCCCAATGGGTTTCACTGGGTTTTATTGTTTTTTTTATTTAGTTTTATTGGGCTTTTTTGGGGTTTTCAATATAGAAGTAGTTTAAACCTATTTAAAGCACTATTAAAAGTATACTAATTTATAATAATAAGACTATTTAAGCAATAAAGAATAATAATATTGTTGTGATGATAGGCTATGCCCATAATAAATACTCTTCAAATACAATAATATCAACTTCTTTCTTCATAAGGGGATATTAAAGGGGGGGGGGGAATACTGAATTTTTTTATATTATAGTTCGATGAAGTTCTGTTTTCTCACTTGGATACGTATTTATGATTGGGGGTGGGGCTACTCAGATTAATCGGTGGATGTTTATATGCTCAAGAATGAAGACCACTGTTAAATACCGAAAAACTTCATAACTAATACTAATTAACCGTACATTAATAACTTAAAATGAAATATAATTGAGTTTTTAAATTGAAACTTTTCACCTGTAGGTAAACTTCTGGAGGCTAAGAACACGAAGTCCTACGACACCTTACAGATCACCGCCAGGTTCCTTTCCAACCAGGAGCTCATGTCACTTGTCAAACCTTTTTCTGAGAAACTTTCAAACCTCTCCGCTTTCAAGAACATTGTCAAAATCAAGGTGAACACACTTCTCCTCACTTAACTTAAAGGGACTGACCGGAATAACTTAAAGGGGCAGACCGGCAATGTATGGTGGTTGAACCGAATATGCATTATTGTGGACAACTTTTTTAGCATTCATTTGAGACATATAAAAAGTTTCCACGGTGTACGAGTACTGAGTTTAAGTGCAAAATCGACGTTCAAAATCCTGAATTTGGGTGGGTACGTTTTCAGAACTGTTTTTTTTTTAATTATTAAAAACAACGACAAAAAATTTAAAGAAAATTCTACAGTAAACTTATTAGTTGTTTAGGAACAGGTTGAGAAAATGAAAATTAACTCTTATTATCGAAAATAAGTAATCTTATTTAATATTAGTTTCTATAATCTCTCATTATTCTCAAAGATTATCTGCAGATTTTCTGGAATGTTTAATGAAAAGACGACATTTGAACAATTTGTAGAAATATGCGAACAAATTCATAGAAAATAAGAAATTCAATATAATGATGAAAACGAAATAATTGATTCTAGCATTGATTTATTGACAAATTTCGTTTGAGAAATATGTTCCTAAACATCTAAATAGTTTACTGTATAATTTAACTATATTTTTTGTCGTCGTTATTTAATAATTTAAGAAAAACCGATTCTGGAAACGTGTCCACCCAAATTCATAATTTTAAAGGTCGACTTTGCACTCAAACTCAGTAATCGTACACCGTGGAAACGTTTCTTAAGTCTCAAATGAATACAAAAAAAAATTCTACAATGCTGCATACTCAGTTTAATCACCATACATTGCTGGTCACTCCCTTAACTTACGGAACCTTTCGTAATTTCAATTGACAGTCCATTTAAAAAGAGGGACTATCCCGATTTAAAATGGTACCCTTTTTTCTAGCTTTAACGCTGTTCTATTCCAACAATTTCCACATTTGAGAATAATTATTTTCAATGAGAAAATTATGGATATTTCATAAAATTAAAATTACCGTTTTTCGGACATGGCAATCGAGAAAAAAGTCCCTTTAATCTGTCAAACAATAATAGGACCTCTTCCTCTTTCCTCAAGGCACAAATTTTTACTTTAAAAATTATTGGTTTTTGTCATTTTCTAGATTTTTACCAAGTTTACATGATTTCTCACCTGGTTCAAATAAAGATAAAAATAAACTTTATTGTTTGTTGTAGGAATGTATGAGAAATATTGTTCTTGGATTACTAGCCAACACAGCGCTTGATCCAATCTTTGCGATGACGTTTATCTTCGGAGTGATAACGGATCAGATCAAGCTAGGACGGGATCAGAAAGTAAAAAAGGAGAAACCGAAACCGATTTATGAAATCCCCGACTCATTCCTAGTTCCTAAAGCTCCAAAGAGAGGCGGAGCCGTGGCAAAAACTGCAGCTTCTACCAGCCAGTATGTTATTCATGAGTTTGGTTTGAACCTTCTCTACTTCCTGCTGAAGCGCGCCAGCATTGATCCGACTAATCCGGAGCATCAAGCGCGTTTGAGTCCGTTCTTTCCCGTGCTCACAAACTTTTTAAGCGCATCTCATTCCTCTGTGGTGACGGTTTCGCTGCGTTGCTTCCAGTGGGTAGTCAAGGTACCCTTGGAGACTAAGACCGACGAGAACGTGATGGAGTTGACCAACAAGGTGTTTGGGCTCCTGAAGAAGTATGGAGGAGGGACGGACGGAAGAGGAGAAAATCATGATTTAGGTAATACTGTCAAGGTTAACGTAAAAGGTGCACTACCATGGCTTCACTTGTTTGTACATTACAAACTAGAATTTAAAATATATACAGCAATACCAAATCCGAAATTGCGTAACAAAAGGCAAAAATCTTGAAATATGCAAGTTTATGTTCTAAGCCTTCGTTTATCGTTATGTCTCAATGCAATATTTTTTTAGTTGTGATGGCTTCCAAACTTCTGGTGATTCTCATTCGTGACGTAAAACTGACACAAATAAAAGATGACCAGTTGAAGCTGATCTTCGACTATATCCTTGTCGACGTCTTGGATCCGTTGAAACAAACCACAGCCTTCGGTCTCCTAGCCGCTGTTCTTGGTCGCAAACTTGTCTCCCCTGACTTACACGACATAATGATGAAACTTATCGAAATGAGCATTCAGTCGCATAGTCAGCAGGTTCGGCAATCGGCCAAAATGGCTGTTATCACATACGTTGCTAACTACGACTTAAAAAAGAAACTGGGACGAATACTGGACGTTTATACGGCGCAGCTCAGTTACGAGGTAGAGGTTGGCCGGCTTATGGCAGCTGACGCTATCAGATCAATCATCATCACATTAGGTAGTATTCTATTTCTTGACATTTGTTAAGGACAAAAAACAAAAGATGAATTGATAATTAAGCTTTATCAAATTCATGAATATTTTAATGTACATTGCAAGGATATCCCATTTTTTCAGGAAATAAGGTTAATCCACATGCCCCCTTCCTCTTTATTTCCATAGCACCCTTCCTTATCAACGAGGAGAGCGCAGAGTGCAAGAAGGCGCTGGCGAACACGCTTAGTGCTCTGTTGAATGTGCTCCCCGAGGCCACTATTGAAACACTAAAGAAGAGCACGATGACCTGGTTCCGCGGGAAGAATATTGCGCATTCTCAACTTGCCTGTAGGATTCTTGTCATTTTCATTGATACACTAGGAATACAACCCCATCAGAATACTGGTTTTAGAAATATAATTCTTTCTTCATTAAAGGGACTGTCGACGTAATTTAAGTGATTCATAATTATAAGTGATTTCCATAAATTCTCAAGTAACATATTAAAAACTGCAATTAAAAGTAAATAAATTTGAGATGGGAAAACATGGATAAATCCATCATATTTTTTAAGCATAGCAGTTAAAAAAGGGTAACAGTGTAAATTGGACATAAAATGAAATTACTAAATTTGACTCTGGGGTTGTGTTGAAGGCATAAAAGTTCTGAGGCTTGAACTGACCGAAATTTCTGAAAAACTACCAGAGTTCTTTCGGGGGTCGGATTCACTCTGCATACAGGTAATATTACTTTGAATAGGCAGTTCTTATTGCAATAATTACAAATTAATAAATGATAGGATCCTATATTAGTAATTTTTATGAAATAAAATTCAAAACTTTGGGAGATTTAATTCACCGTGAAACGTTGGTAACAATTTACAAAGTACAACTGATAATAAATGAAAATATTTTTCCTTAATATTAGGAGATGCTAAAGTAAAAGATTTTTGAGGTAAAAACTGTAAATAATTTAGGCGTTGAGTTTGCTGCAGAGGATCGTAAGATTAGATATAGAGAATATATTTTGGAAATCAAGGTATTTTTCGAAATATTCAAAGTTACCAAATCTTATTAACTAAGGGCACTTGCACTTGCACTTGCACTTGCACTTGCACTTGCACTTGCACTTGCACTTGCACTTGCACTTGCACTTGCACTTGCACTTGCACTTGCACTAATGTGAACTGTTATTGCATATATATCTGTTACATGACTTTTTTTGCACCCTTTTTCCAATGAAAATTATGGGTTTACTGGTATTTTTAATTAACTTCCAATTCTTTAAAAAACGGTATAATTCTAGTGATATCTGTGCTGGGGTTCACTCGTGTTTGCTCCATCCTCATGCCTGGGTTCGTCTTCTCTCGTCCCAGCTAATTGGACTCTTCCTCTCCAGACTCCTGGAGAACCCGAAGCTAACCTGGCTCAACGACATGGACACACTCAAGAGCATTATCTTAGATAGTTTCGAACAGTTGAACCTAACCGACTGTGTAACTGAGGACACGAGTTTACAGGTTGTCAAGAATCTTGTCGCTCTCACTAAACTTATCATCAGTAGGACGGATGAGAAACTAACCCTGAAGTATGTGATGAAAAAGGCTGTGAAAATATCCAACAATGAATTGATCTCTGCTCCGAAGAACACTGTGAGACGAACCTTGATCTTCAACTATATAGCAGCAGTTTGCCTCCAGTGCTCGCCGAGCCAGGTCGAAGATCTGCTCCGAGTTATCCTTCCTCCGCTCCAAAGAGAAATCTCTAGTTCTAGTTCTAACCCGGAGCTTAAGTCTCACACCCATGAGGTGCTGGAGCTAGTGAAGACCAAGGTGGATGACGAGGTCTACACCAGAACCCTCCTCGAGGTCCAGATGGACATCACGAAGAAGAGAGGGGAACGATCTGCCGCCAGAAAACAAACTTTAATCCTTCATCCTAAAGTTGCCGCCAAGAGGAAAATCCAGCAGAACCAAGCCAAGAAGAATGCAAAGAAGGCACGACGAATGAATTAATATTTTTTCAGAAAGAATGGGAATAGGGTTCGAGAACTGTGATGTATGTTCTGACAGTGGAAAGTATAAATGCCCCGGATGTTCCACTATCTCTTGTTCAGTAGAGTGTGTTAACCAGCATAAGAAATTATCAGGTAAAAAGTCTCCCATCAATTAATTATCAAGATTATATAAGAAAAGGAAAAATATTGTATTTTAAATATTTTTTCACAATTTCTCTTTTAGATTCTTAAATATCTCCGTCTTTTTATTAAGAACTTCGAGTTGCTCAATTTCTTTTCTCCTTTTTTTCTTTTTGAACATCCCTTTGTCTTGCTCTTTGTGTTTTCCACTTATCCTATTCGTTTCTTTCTCCGTAATCAAGGCTTTTGGCACTCCTGTTTTCCAGCAAGGCGCTAGTTTTTCTTCCCTCCCTTAGGGAAAGTGAATAATTAGAAATGTGCGAAAAAGAGAGGGAACGAATATCCAGATCGTTCCTTTCTCCATGTTCTTTAAAAATCTTCTAATTATATACCCTGAGGCCCACATCTCCTTATCTAATGGCCTGGGGGTTCTGGCAGGTTGGGTTTTTCTTCAAAGTTTACTTAGAGGACAAATGAGTCCCTTCGGTATAAATAAATACAAAATTATTACAGTTGGACCCACAAAACACTGTGGATTAGAATTATGATTCTTAACAGTCCAATGAACATGAAACACGGCAATTGAGCAGAATACACAACACAGACCTTTTTCAGGCCTAATGTTTTTCTAGCAATTGGTAAAACTATTTTCTTCATTACAAGATCAAATAGACAGAAGATTACTTAAATTTTCGTTTCCCAAGTCTACAGTTTCATGGGTCCAACTGTACCAATTCTTTTTGATAAACCTTTCCTATTTTTCCTTGTTATGATGATTTACTATGCTAAGGTTGTGATGGGTTGAGAAAGAAGACTAAATATATTCCTTTGAATGAGTTTACGGAGTTGGATCTGGTTTCAGATTTCAGGATTCTAGAGAATGCAACCTCAACCGTAGATAAGTAAGCAATCTCTTTGATTCATATTAACACCAAATCTTCTAATTCTGATAAGGATTTTTCTTCTTTTTTTTACTTTTTTTCTCGATATTTCTATGGATTTTTTTCTTTACCTTTTGTTGTTAAAACTATCAGTATATTGACATATTTTACCTCTTTATTATCTTAGTTAAATTTCCCCTTTTTTCTAATATTAAATTCTAATCTGATTTTTTCTATATTTTTTCTCTTCCATCAGTTAATTTGTTTTCTTCGTATTTGAATATATTTATTTCCTACTAGCTGCAGAACCCGGCGTTGCCCGTGAAATCTTTTTATCTAATTAAAATTTTTTTTTTTCTAATGAAAATGCTTTTTGAAAATAAAAAAAATTGAAGAAAAAAAATTCGATTTATTTTTACCTATAACACTCCCCGGCCACCCATGAGTGTCCACAAAAAATTTCAGCCTAATCAGTCCAGCCGTTTGGCCGGCTTTAGGCAACATATTTATATACGAATGTCTTATTTTATTATATAGCTATCATAATATTTCTTCCCTCCGGTAGAGGAGTAAGTTCTCCATAGCGATAATTAAAAATTTTTTTAATATAGTATGAACATTTAACAATTTAACATAAACCATTTTTCTAGATGCAGACGGGATAAGCTGAAGCGGTCAACCCGCCAGGCTGTTGATGGTTTCTGTGCTCCTAGGTTCCCTAAAGCACTGAAAAGGCTCCAAACAGAGGCTTACAGGTAGAATAAGCATAATGTGATCCAAATTAAGTTTGACATTCGGCTTTGGATCCATGTAGCAAAACATCGAAAAAAATCTTGTTGCCATCTAAAATCATTTTAAGTGTCAAACTATGAGATATCATTAAACATTCTTAATTATCGAATCAAGAAAGAAAGAAGAAATCATTGGAAATTTTTATTTAAAAAAAGCAAAAATTAAAATTAAATTTTATGTGATCTTGTTAATGTCAAATGATATAGTTTTTGATTGTCAAAAAAATTAATATTCTTTACACAGGTTATTTTTTCTGTTCTTGTTTTGTGAACATCAAGAATCAAGATTATTTCATTTCTTATTAATTTTTCTTTCTGTACTAGATCTGGAGTAAAACTGAAAATTCTTCCTCCGCATTTTGTTCGCAGAAAAGCCAACACATCAAACTACGACTTGAAAACCAAGGTATCCATTTAAAGCAAGATTATCAAAACTTTTTATAAAAAAGTATTCTCTGTTATTTATCTGACCATACTAAAAAGTATAGATGCTTTAATTTTATTTTGAAAACCTAGGATTAATATTATGTAATGAATTACTAAATGAAGAGAGGATAAGACTTAAACAATTTTTTTTTAGCGGTTATACTGGCATGTAGAGCTTGTTTTGCCGCATATAAGCAAAACTATTTCTGTTCCAAGCATCTGTGATAAAACCAAAATGTGGAAACTAATCGAATCTCTGATGGAGCCTGGAGAAAACTCAATTGATTTGTCCGTGTCTGGGGCGGATCTGGATGTGTACCGGTCCGTCGGCTATGGCGGTGTACAAATGTACATGAAGTGTGAAAGTTTACCAAACCAGCAAGATGAAATTAGACATTATTATCCTATCAACATGAAACATTCCTTAAGGTGTGTGAAAAGATGACTTATTACTCTAAAACTTTTTAAAAATTTAATCTTTGTAGATATAATTTGCGGGAGCGAGTAGTTGTGGAGCATCCAGTAATTCATGTTATAATGAAGTCAGAGGAATGTAATTACAGGTTAGATAATATATTTAGTAGCTGGAGTACCCTATTTTTATTTTTTATTTTCTAGGTTTTTGTAGTTTTATGCTCTAATGGGTTCAAATCAGTTTTAATACTATATTTGGGATTTTTCTTGTATTTAACTAATGTTGATGATTAACTTCTTTGGTATATTCATGATTAACATTTGTTTATGCAAAGACCTACCACTTATTCAGGTCGTATCCAAGTATCAAACGTTGTGGTTAACTGCATTCTCATATTTGCAGGGATGACTCTGATGCGTTTTGTGTGAACGGAGATATTTATCAACAGGATAAAGAACGTGAGAACAAGGAGAAAGAAGGCGCTCATTCTGTTGGAATGGTTTTAGGTAATATTAATCCTCGTAAATAAATATCATTGGCCATGAAAGGAAATAAATTAACATTTGACACAGAAAAATAATCGTAGCTGTTTGCTGATTTTTTCCCTTCAAGTACAGAGTTGTATCTTAAACATCTTAATTTATAATTTCTAGGAGCTGAGGAAAATATGAAGGCTGACCCTGAAGCATACAAGCAATATTTCGACTTTTATCTGAAGTATTATACGCAGAAGTACGAACATCAACCTCCACCTAAGACCTTCTCTTTCCCACCTCCTCCATCTCAAAATACACAATCTCTACCCAGTGCGCTCACTCAGTTCAACACTTTCTCAACTCCACCCCCTAATATCCAATCCTATGGTCAGCCATACGCTGGTAGTCACAGTCAACCTTCGAAATTTACACCCCCTTCATTTAGACCTATGCCGGCTTCAAGCAATGGAACAGCAGCTGTGAACAAGTCAAATTTGGAAAATGCGCGAAAAATTCAGGCAGAAATCCGGGAAGAGGCGCGGAGCGGTGGACTCAGTGCCCTAGCTGCTTATGATGATTCAGACTCAGACGAATAAATTTTTAAGACTTGATATTGTTTCAGAAAATGATGTTAAATGTAAGCTTTTTATGTTGATATGCCTTTATAGCTTCCTGTGTGCACCTGATTCAGAGGAAGGACTTAAAGGTTAGTTTCTATTTTTGAAAGATATAGTTCTTGACGTTGACTAACCATACTTAAAGCTTCTGATTTTTGTGCTGTCAAAAATATCAAATTCATTTTTTAAATCTGCTCAAATTCTTAGTTTTTTGATCCATTAACCATTCATCAGTGTTTTACAACCATAAATAAAAATCTCAAGACGTTCGCTTGTTTCAACTTTTGCACCTTAAATGGTTAGTTCGACACAATTGCGTAATTTGGCATGTTCAAAAACTTAGATTTTAGATGAAAAGTCTAGAGTTTGATGCTGCTGGATTCATTTGTAATTACTTCTCGAAAAAAGAAATGACTTCAGCAGGTACACTCAATACACAATATAAAGGTTCGTTTCTTTCTGATTTTTAAGATGTCTATAGTTGTTGGTCTAGTTGTTGCCAAAACGAGCTGAATAATTGTGCAAGTGTTCTGTTCAAAGGTTGATCGATTTCTGACTTTTTGGAAATCACCTAACCACCCAGCAGAGGTCGACATATGTAAAAAATGAACAATTTTTTCCTGTTGGCCAAAAATTTAAAAATTTTAAATGACAATAAAAATTTACTGTTGAAATGCATAATTTTTTAAAAAAATTTATGCTGAATTAAGTTTGAAAACATGCTTAAAATATGTTGAAAATTTAATGAGTTAGATGATCCAGGGGCGTACCAAAACAACATCTCGGGGTGGGGGGGGGGATTGAAAAAGCAGTAAATTTCCAATTTCTTATTTTTTATCACATTTCGAGATTTAAATATCGAAAATGAAACATTTTTATTGAGATTGATTAAGCATAAGTATCTTATCGGTAATTAATAAATAAACAATTAAGTTGCTGTCAAATTCATAATTCGAATAGGAATTTAAACTTTTTACCAATTAAAACGAATTTTCCGTGATAAACAATATGGAGCATTTTAGCATTTTTAACATTTTTACATATATAACCAAAGGTAATAATGTTGGTGATCATCTTTTCTTTTTTGAGCGCTTACTAATAATTTAACAAATCCTTTTATTACGTGTTTAATGAATTTTTAGTGATAACTATTAAACTCAAGTTATGACTGTGTTCAATGAACATTAGACATAGCAATTGTACAGTGTAAATAGACCCTTCTCACTTAAATTGTGCTTTGCTAAGTTACTAGTGAGCGTATTTGCTTTTTGTTCCATTGTTTTCTGGTCATCACTGTATGAGAAAGCGATTTTAAAAGGTATTTCAGTTTAGGTCATTATACTATTTTCGTTGTATCTGTCATCCCTTTCTTCTATTTCATATGCCCCCCCCCCTCCAGGAGCTCAGGGGGGTGCCTATGGGCCCAGGCCCCTCCCCTCTTGTCCGCCCCTGGTTGGATCGCGAAAACCTACCAAAAATAATTTAAAAGATAATGCAGTTTTTGTTTTGTTATTTAGCTTTAACCTTTTCAATTTTTAATATTTTTAAAAAGGGTTTTCGAATCTGAATTCAGCATATATTTCAAAGAAAATGATGGGTAACATGAAATTTCCGATTTTTTCCCTAATGTTGGTTCATTTTGTATAAAATATCAACTCAAAAGGCTAAAATTTGGCAGAAAGCCTATTCAATATCTGGACGGTTAGATTCGTTAGACGATTTTTAAAAAAGTATAAAATCGATCACCCCTAAAAACAAGGAACAAAGCTAGTTAATATATATTTCTTGGATAAAATTATTTTCGTTTGTTTTAAACAAATTTTTTCACCCAAAAAAAGTATTTTTCATAAAAATATACAAGACCAGTATTTTGAACGTGTGTTTTCAAATTAAAACAGTACTTTTAAAATTCCTTCCCCTCACTTAACGTTGAATATGTTTGTATTATTTTGGTTTCTTTGATAAATGTGATACTTATTGCACCCTCCCAGTATACGCATGCGCACTAGCGCCGAATTTTGTTTTTCTCCGCGTAGCGTTAGTTGTACAAGGGTCGGGAAATGCAGGTTTACCCAGAAACCGGCTTTGGATCAATATTTAAAAACAGTATTTTATTTTTTAGTGAACTCGTCCAAGTGTTAATACATTTTTTTCCAATGAGTTGTTGTGTGATATTAATTGATTATTTGGTATCTTATTATGTTCTTTTTCATTTTTCTGTTAAGTCCAGAATAGAATTATGTTTATAAAATTCATGTGATTTTAACTGATTTGTAAATGTGTTTTTACCCATTGCAGGATTAAGAAAAGTTACTTTCTTGTTTTTGGGTACTGGAGAGGATTATTTTTGATATTTAAGACGAATTTGGATCGGAAATGCCGTTTCATCGGAGTGACCGAGAAGAGGGTTGCTCTCGGCGGGTGTATGGAGCAGATTCTCCAGAATACAAAGATGGACCTGAATGGGATTCTGGATATCAGGGGGGTCTCAATATTTCGAGATATGAGTTTTTAGACGAAGATGGCGTTCCGTCCCAGTTTGAAGATGGTAGATCTCAGTCGCCGATTCCTCAGTCCCATCATAGACACATTTCTTCCACTTCAGGGTTCAATATGAAAATATCCATCCCCGTCTCGAGAATTTATGATGCTTCGTCCCAGAATTCCCGCAGTGGTATGTTTCCAATTGAGCAAGATAATTCATTCAGAAGATCGATAGATACAGAGGATTCATTACTGCACAACCACTCTGTTTCGGGTTTTAAGAATCCCTACTTTATTTCTCAAGAAAATACATCCGGGAAAAGAATGAGATCATCAGACATTTTTGAAGACGGTACATTGCGTCAACCTAAATCGACCGATCGACAAGTTTCAGTTAAAGATCAAATCAAATTAAAGATCAAATCAAAATCTCCGCGAAAGGATCGACGTTCAAGGTCTCCGAGAAGTAGTAACTCCAGACCAAGATTGTCTTCAAGAGAACTTAATTCACATTCGAGAACACCATTAATGGATATATCACCTCAAAGGGAGCATAGAACTGAATCTCTGGTGGTCGAGTTAAGAAATAGATCTCCGATCGGAGAAAATACATGCAAGGTAACCGTCAGATCTCAAATTAATGTTCCTTCAAATAAAAAACCAAATAAAGACTCGCAAAGAAGATCACGGAAGACAAGTCCTCGAACTAAATCGCCAACCAGAGATCTGTTAAGATCGCCGATTAGAAATCCAAGAAAATCGTACATCAGAGATCTAAGAAGATCACCTATTAGAGTTTCTAAAAGTTCGTCTGTTAGAAGTCTAAGAGGATCACCAATCAGAGATCTAAGAAAGTTGCCTATTAGTGATGTTAGAAGCAGAACGTCTATCAAAGACCTGAGAAATAAATTGCCTGTTACGGATCGTAAATCAGGACATGATTATGATCAGAGAACGAAATTATCCTGTGAAGATCGCTTGGGATCTTCGTCAAAGAAATCTCGATCACCTAGTTTAACGAAGATGTCAGTTAAAGCTCGCTTAGGTTCGCCAGTAAGAAAAAGACGCTCAAAATCGCTTCAGCGGAAAACTTGTCGAAATTCGTCTGATAGCTCTTCAAAGCGCAGCAATGACCGCCGATCCTCTCAACGAAAGAGATCACGATCTCCATTGAAAGATAATTCACTGAGTGAACTGCTTAGATCTGCGAGAGAATTGGATTATTTAGCTAAAGAGAAGAACGAGCTAGAGAAGGAGTGCATGGAGTTCTATCAAACCAAACCTAAGGAGAATGAGAAGGAACCTGAACCTAGACTGAGGCTGGTCAGAGTAAAAGATATCAGCCTCCTGATAAATCCTGAGCCCTCTAGTAAAGACGACATGAGGTGAGGGGACCAATAAGTTATACAAAAAAGAATTCTAGATTTTGATTAGCACTTTGATTTTTATATTATCTGCTTTGTTTTTTCATGTCAAAATATTTACTAAATATTTTCTAAAATAGAACAAATGCGCTGGTTGGAAATATAGACTTGGAGACAAACAGAAAGGGTTTCGAGATTCTTCAGAATGAGAGTGCTTTTGAAATAGAAGACCCCGGAGAAGATAGAAGAACTCTGCCGTCGACTAGGCTTTACCCTCCGCTAGATCCTAAGGCGGACACTGGTTCTGGAAGAAAATCTGATGACAGAACTAGCTCAAGATATGGCTATGTATCCCGGAAGGATGGAAAATCTTCCCGAAAATCTCCCAGAACCTTATCGCCAGGGAGAAAAAGGAAGAGTTCGAGGGAGATAACTAGATCAAGAGAAAGGCAGGAATTGGGACAAACTGAGCAGCGTAAATCCACTTCCATGGAGAAGACTGTTTTCACTCGGCTTCAGCCCAGGTAAACAATTTGAATTATTTTTAGATGGAATATAGACGTAATTAGTCCGATCCACAACGGTACCCTAAACAGATTAAAAAATAAGCTATTTATATTTTTTGGTTTGGTATCTCTGTGACTTACAGTTCACAAAACAAATTTCAGAATTAAATACTTGTTAAAGCTAGAAAAACGACTGATTTTACTTGTGAAGTCGACTTCGAAAATAGAACATATTTACATCACATTCTTTATAAGATATCGTTGTGAATATGGCATATCCCTCATTAAATAGAAAGCTACAATCCCTTTCGGCTGGGATGAAAATTCCTTGACACAACTTTTAAAATTGTTTACATATTCTCCACCTCTTAAACTCTGTTTAATTTTGGTCATAAATATCATTGGCGATTTGTGTTACTCCTTCAAATTTAAAAATGCGCCAAGATTTTTGATTAGAAATATTTAAAAATAAGTATTCTTAACAAATATAATATTAAATATTTTTAGTTTGCCTCGAGAAGAGACAGACTTGCAAAAAAAGGTATTATTTTTTTATATTAAAAAATTTCACTTTATTAAATTATCTTTATGGAAAAATGATGATACATACTTTTCCTATTTTTGCAAATATAGTGGATATTAAAAAATCATTCTGTAGACAGTAAGTCACAAGCAAGTTTTTTCCACTTTGGACTTTATGCAAAGATGGAAATGACCGATTCACACAGGAACCCCTAAAACCATAATCTGATGAGAAAAAAAAAATTGGAAGATTTCGTCGGTTTTCACTCTGGAAAATTGTTTATTGTAATTGTTTATTTGTAATAATTTCTTCATTGAAAGAAATGCATTAGTCGCTTTCGAAGAGAAACCGCTAATGAAATTAAACTGATTACAGAAGCAAAAACAGGGATGAGCATTGAGCAAGTTTTGACAGGGGGTGGGAACGATAGTCCTCAATAAATAATCACTGCCACCAAACTTGTTTTGCGACATGCGCGCTCCTCAATTAGTATTCTCCACCACCGCAATAGGTAATCAGACAAAAAAAGTGTAACATTAAATCATTTATTTCTTAGAAATAAAACCATAATGACCTCTGTTAACGGCCCTATGGTGTACAATATTGTTAAAGCTTTTTTTATTGCTCCTCAGTTTCGAAAATAATGCCACATGGAGCGCTAGAAATAAAATTAGTTTTAAACCTTTGCGCATGCGCCATTCTCAATTAGCAATGAAGCACTAGAGATAATTAGTGAACTTAATACTTAATTTTCACTAGTGGGTGCAATGAGACCAATTTTTCTAAATTTTTGTTCTTTCTATGCATTTTATTAGTTTTGTTGTTGATGTTGAACTCGGATAAACAAATAAAAAATCTAAACACTGTAAAAGGAACTTTTAGTATCTTAACTCCAATAATGAAATGCAGTCATTAAATTGGCGAATTTGATCTGAGATTCGTAATTTGTTTTTAGCACTTCATGTGGCTTACTTACAAATTTATTTTCGAAACTGAGGAGCAATAAAGAAAGCTTTAACAATATTGTACGCCATAGGGCCATTAACAGAGGTCACTATATTCTTATTTCTAAGAAACAAACGGCTTAATGTTCACTTTTTGATTTTTGATTACCAATTGAGGAGCGCGCATGCTGCAAAACACGTTTGGGGGCGTTTGTTTACTTTTGCACTCCCCCCTCCCCCCATTGTGAGCCATGAAAAGCCAGAAGCTGTCGATCATAGCAGTGTTGAATAGGACGTATTGTTCGATTTATTCTGTCCGCTTTTATGACTAAGTCCTAGTGTCTATGTACTTTTTAGTGATATTTTGTATCTAATTTATACTTGATCAGAAAAAGATTTCAAGGGTACCGTTGTAAATTGGATAATTGCCATCTTTGTATGGAGGGTAACTTGAAATTATTCTTTAAAAAGAATGTGTAGATAAAATATTAAATTAAGGTTAATATTCTTAGATGTGTGTGGTAAATGAATTCAAACATTTTTTTCATATTCCATATTTTTATTCAACTACAAATAACGAGATAGTTCAAATAAAAAATCAAAATATACTTTCTAGTTTGGACCCGTCTAACCAAGGTAGGTTGAAATCTAAAATAAATTTTTGTCTAGGGAAAGAAGAGTAAGAAGACAAGATGGAGCAGTGGCGAGGACAACATGATTTCTGGAAAATCTCGAGATGAACTTATTCTTTTTAGTAAACCGCTTCCACCTCCTAAAGCAATTATACTTAAAAAGATGGCTCTAAATATTATGACAAGCCAGGCAGCAAATCTGGCCACTTCAACGACTCATTGCCTGTCAGCATCAATGGCTAAGACGCCGACAGCAACCCTTGCCCAGACACTTGCTTTAGCGCAGGCAGCAGCTCTGGAAAAATACAAACCCTCCAAGGAGGTTCTGGTGGCACAGATGAGAAACAAAATCAGAAACCAGAGGAGTTTGCTTAATGCTAAGGTTTCCAAGTCTCTCGAGATCCCTAAGCTGGGTTCTAGTGAACCCCTGGGATATCCTGAAGATATTGAGGATACAACTGAGTCTTCTGATAACACTGCTCCTGCCAAATCACTTATGGTTCACTACTGTGATTATCTAAGGTAAAAACAAAACAGAACCTTATGAAAGAATATTCTTTTCCAACTTACAAATTCTTGAAGTCACAGCCACTAGTCTTGAATAATCGCATCGTACTATGCTTGTCTTAGCTAAACCAGCCGTTTAGAAATTACTCAATTTCCTTTAGAGAAGATACATATTTTTGTTACTTGTTATACAATTAGATGAACTGAAGTCATAACGTTTATGTTCAGGATCAAGCATTAATCTGCATCTTATGAAGGTCTGTAGGCAATTATTATTAATTAAATTATTAATGTTTGATATCCCGTGGTTGTCATACCCTGCAGGTATAACTTTATTGAGAGAAAGTATTGATCCTAAAGTGCCCACAATGGATATCAAGATTTAAGATTGCCTATCTCCAATCAAAAGTTCTGAGGAAAATTAGTTGAGCTGATATTATTTCAGGAAGGAGGATAAGCCCCTGGGTTACTGTGATGATATGATGACAACCTGGATACTGGCGGGGATACAGGACGAGAAATCTCTCCGGGAGTATATAAACATGGAGAACCCGAGGTCGGTGGATAAACTCAGGTACTGATTTATACTCATCCGGAGATGTGTTCATATCAGCAGTTAGCATCCTAATATATTAAGCTGCAAAGTAATTTAGTCCATATTATAGGCCTACAACAGTATTAAAATAGGAGTCCTGAGAATCGGCACCATATAAACATAAACAAACAATTCTCATACTATTTTTATTATTTGTATGATTAGGGTAGTACTGGCGCAGCTGATAACTCGTATACCTGGAGCAAGGATACCCAAGTCTGTAAACGTGACAGACCTGCTGGACCAAACCATCAAGTTCTTTGTGACGGAGAACCCGGACCTGTACAACAACACGGAGACAACTAATCAATCAATCAACACAGAGGTTTCCTTCTTACTGGACAGGACGGAAAGCCAAGAGCCCGGGTACTATACCTCGGAGTATCTCGGTGGAAGTGGAAAATCATCTAATTCACAGGTTTATGTTTATGTTTATGTGGTATTGATTCTCAGGACTCCTATTGGAGTATAATGAGAATTTCTTGATTTAACTGTAAATGATTTTAGTTCACTATAGTTCTGGCCATCCTTGTTCATATCATTCACATTTTCACATGTTCATCGTACATTCTTTTGAAACTGTCTACATTCTTGGCATTCTGAATAGTTGCAGGTAAATTGTTCCATGGTTGGACAACTCGATTGCTGAAAAATTTCCTTCGAATTTCACCTTTGCACTGTTTTATTTGTAGATTCATATAGTTGTCAGATTGACGAGTGGTTCTTAGGCTGATGTCTTGGACCCTGGTAAACCATATATCTGGATTAACAGCTATCTTATGGTTCAGAGTTTTGTATGTATGTATCATGTCAAACCTTAACCTCCTAGCTTCCAAGGTTTGGATACCAACTTCCTTTATTTTGTCCTCATATGAAACACTTTGCAGGTTTGAGATCATATTTATGGCTCGCTTTTGTACATTTTCTAGGACTCGGATGTCCTCAAGTGTCCAGGGACACCAAGCTGATACAGCAAATTCTAAGTGAGGTCGGACATAAGACTTGTACAAGTTGAGAAATGTGATTTTATCTCTGAAGTGGAATGCCCTTGATATTTGTCCAAGAACAAAATTTGCCTTTTTTGCAGCAGATAAACACTGGGTTGACGGCTTGAGTGATTCGTGGGTTATAACACCAATGTCTTTTTCCTGGCTAACATTTGTCACCATTGAACCATTCATGTAATAGGTGTAATTATTATTATTTCTGTAAGCTACATTAGCTGCCACAGTCATTCAGTTATTTTGTCCCTGTCTGTCTCAAAATTACTATTTCATTTGCTTAACAAAGGTTCTATCATTATTCATCATATTCATTTGGTTCTTAGTTATTTCTGACAGTAATCTATATAATAACAAGACATTCGTATGTATGTTTCCTCTGGCCGGCCAAATGTCCGGACCGAATTTTTTAAATTTTTTTTTGTGGACATTCATGAGTAGCCTAGGGGTGACAAAGGCTATAAAATTCAGCTAGATGTAGATGTTTTGTTTACTATTTGATTACAAAGCCAAATATTTTATAAAAAAAATTGAACTTATTTATTTTTGAATTATTTATTTTAACTTTTAGGATATGCATACCTCTCACGCTTCAGTTCTTCCGCATTCTGTGTATACTGGCGCATTTCCGGACAAATCCTTTCCGTTGTTCGGCCGAAATATTCCTGACTCAACCAAACCTAGCCAACCCAGTTTAGGATCATGTACGCTTAGTTTCCCTCCTCCAGTTCTAGCTGTGGAGGGGATACCTAGAGCACAATCTTTATCAAAATCTCCATTTGCCCCAGTAGACTCAAAACCACAGGCCTTTACATCACCCCCGCCGCCTGCCACATTAACCTCCCAACCAAAACCTTTTACGGTACCTCCACCTGCAACATTAACCTCCCAACCAAAACCTTTTACAGTACCCCCACCAGCCACATTAACCTCCCAACCAAAACCTTTCACAATACCACCACCTGCCACATTGACCTCCCAACCAAAACCTTCAATCGTACCCCCACCTGCCACATTCACCTCCCAATCACAACCTTTTTCATTACCCCCACCGGCTAAATTAACCTCTGATCCCCCAGTTGAAAAATTAACCTCCCAACCACAGTCCTATACTGCACCCCCGCCGGTCAAAGTAACCTCTAAACCTGATTCCTATTTGAAAACGGTAAGCCGGTCAAGTAAATATAAACCCTGGATACCCCAAACTAGATGTTTAAGATATCTGGAACGTGGAATCCCACTAGATGAAAATATAGGTTCGGTGCAGTCAGACTCCAACTTGTCATCCAACTTCACTCAAGCCTCAAACTGGTCATCCTACACCACTCCATGCTCCAACCTACAATCTTATTCTACTCAAGGCTCCAATCTACCAACTTACTCCACTCAAGACTCCAACCTGCCATCCTGCTCTACTCAAGCCTCCAACCTGCATTCCAACTCCACTTCAGGCTCCAATCTGCCAACTTTCTCCACTCAAGTCTCCAACATGTCATTCTTCTCTACTCCAGGTTCCAATCTGCCAACCAACTCAACTCAATCCTCGAACCTGCCAAACAACTCCACCCCACGCTCCAACATGTCATCCTACTCTTCTTCTGGCCCCAAGATGTCATCCTACCCTTCTTCTGGCCCCAACTTGAAAACCTACTCCACTACAGGCTCCATATTGCCCAACTACTCCACTCAAGTCTCCAACCTTCCAACTTCTTCAACTACGGTTTCCGGTAAGCCAACTTATGCAAATTTGTTCTCATTCTCTAAATCTATCACATTACCACCATTAACCATGTCTACCGAAAGTACTCCAAGATACGAAGCATGTCCTGGTAAACCAAATACCTCCCACCTCCAAACTGTAGGATCTACCCAAATCTCTTACTCAACTCCAGGATCAACTGTCCCTTCATTCTTTAACTCTAATACTCTACCTAAACCCGGAGGTCCAACCCAGAAGTTGTTTACGAACTCACTCCCCCAGCATGCGTATACTATCCTCCAGAATATATTCGGTACAGATCCTACCTTCTCCGCAAAGTACGCTAGTCTGCAGGATCTATATGAGTATTTCAGCAAGAAGTTTTCAGTCATGACAAATTTTGGATATGACGGCAGTTACATAGAGGTAATTTGCTTTATGCTCATTTAATTTAGTTTTTCTTAATACTATGAGGCTTTTTTGTTTTAATTTTTACTATCACCTTCTAAGAAACTAATGTTAAGCTTAGGATGTATCAATTTGCTGCATACAGTGAGAACCGTAAAACTTTGTTAAAAGAAGACAACTTTTACCCAGCCTTGTGTGTTGATGTGTTGTTTAAGGCAAATGATTTACCAGTTGTTGTGTTCATTGTACATTATTTTTCAAATCTAAATGGTTCGAAAACGCATCAAAAAAGAACAATTATAAAACGGTTTATATGTATCTTACTACGATTTCAAAATTGATACTTTAAATGTAGAATCGTTTTACTTGACAGATAATTTCTTCAGTGGCCGAATTTAAAGAATTTAAGCGGCGGTTTAAATTTAAGCCGCGGTTTAAATATGATTGGTTCCACTTAAAATTGTATCAAATGTTTTAAGATTTAAGATTTAAATGTAGAATCGTTTTACTTGACAGATAATTTCNATTATCTGAGATGGAATTTAAAGAATTTGAGCCGCGGTTTAAATATGATTGGTTCCACTTAAAATTGTATCAAATGTTTTAAGATTTAAGATTTAAATGTAGAATCGTTTTACTTGACAGATAATTTCTTCAGGATTCTGATAAATTTTCGCCAGAAAGATAAGAGCTATATTTTAAAGAAATTTTCTGCTTTACATAAAGAAAAAAAAAATATTTAAATGGAGCAGACACGGGCATAAAAATAATTTTAAAAAAAATTGCAAACCTAGACATTTTTAGGTACAATTTATTCAATTCAAATCATAATTTGACTCTAATAGTCATCTCCTTATTCTACAGTTGTTTTGCGCCTTAGCATATTTTTGTGAACTAAAAAATAATTCCTCAAATGATCAAAGCATCATAATTCTTGAAATATACTTCTTAAGTTCTTATGTTATATTTTTGTTGTGAAAATTATAAATTCATTCTTAAACCTACTGTAGGGCCTGGCACGAGGAGGTAGAGAGCTGCTGGCTAGAGCAGGATGGAATATATCCAGTCTCCGCCAGCTCTGGCTAACCTCTGGCAGAGACGGAGTTACTGTGAGGTGTGTTCAACCTTCTCCTGTTAGATATAATTTAAATCTAAATGTTTTATTACTTAAACCCAGTTTGTTATGTTTTTTGTTCTTAAACTCAATTCCTTCAAAACCGACCTTTTTAAAAGTCAATTTTTAATACAATGTTCATAACGTTTTGCTGTTTTAAATGATTTAATTTTTTTTCAGGAATAAATTCATTCTTGGCGAAGAGGGTGGAAGGAATATTTTTTTTAAGTTTTAATTTTTCACACTGTTTCGTTTTGAGGAACTTATTCCTTCGGTTGATATAATATTGATTAGGTTGCGTGATGAATTGGTGAAACTGGAGGACTGCTTCCCGGCAGGGTTAACTTCACTCTTCCTCACAAACATCACTACAGACTACCTTGAGGAAACACAGTAGTTAAACTAAAAATAACTTTGAAACTAGATTCATTTCTATAGACAAGATGCTGCCAAAACCAATTCCGGAGAAATTCTGGAAAAGGAACAGAGAAGAAACGAGAATTTTCCGGATTCTTGGACACAAGTTCCATTTGCATGATTTACAATTTATTCAGAATATAAAAATGAACATAAACTTTAAGCATAGAAAGCCCTGTGACATACGTTCAATCAATGCCTTTGTAATGTCATGAAACTTGATGTTTATGTTGATATTTTTTGATGATGGCTTGCTTTCACTTTCTTTATAAGAAAATGTTGATGCATATAATGTTAACTATGCCATATATTTATTTTACATTGAATTTTCCTATTGGAATAATACATCCTGAGTCAAATATGATGAAAAACCATGATTTATCCAAATTATTTTTACAATTATATTCATTTTTTCAGAGTTGCTTCTCCGAAATAATGCTAGCTTTGGGTTCTCAAGAAATTCAAGGGTGAGTTCATTCTTTTTAAACTTAGCTCCATATAAAGATTTAAAGGATTCATATCTAATTCAAGTTTATAGGACATAAAGAAAGTTAGTGAAATTAAGTGAACCAAGTGAAAGAATGGCGGAGAAGAGTAAAGATGGTATTGGTGAGGATACTAGTGAAAAGTTAGAAGATCAAGATGATCTTGTTGATTATGAATGTGATCTTACTCTTGAGATGAACAAGGAACTTAGCATTTATCTCGGGGCTTTCTTGATTTATATATACCGATAAGGGCTCCTCCAAGAACTAATTTGGGCCAGGCCACCCCAACCAATTTGCGAAAAACTCTGACAATTTTGGGGACAGTTTGCCAATTCATAACCCTGAAATAGAAGTCTTTTAACTTTTACAAGTATTTCTTCTCTTTTAAGGGTTAAAATCTTACTAAATAAGGTCTAACACTGGTGTAATACATTATGTTTTTCAATATGGATTGCTAATCCTGTTCGAAGATTGTTTTAATTACTGCATGGTTTAATATTATGTAATGGGTCTCCTGTGTTTACCCCGAGGTATATGTATGTTCCTGTGATCTAGGAAGAGTTTAGTGATTTAAATTGTGATTCTGACGAGGGTCCGGAGGAGCCTGTGCTCTGTTACTACTGTGACACCCAGCTCCCTGGACCCGAGGATGTATCCTCGCATATGACTCGGTTTCATAATATTATCAAACATCTGGATTTCATCTTAGAAGTGACCTCCAGGAGGCAGAAACAAGGTAAACAGGAACCTGAAGGTTTATGAGTGGGCGGAAGGTGGTCCGCCGTAGGTTTTGGGCTGAGGTTGACCCGCGGTCCGCCTTACGGGTGTACTTAGATGGCGGATAATGGGCCTTTCCGCCAATTGTTCAGTCCTTTTTGTTGTTATTTACTAAACAGAATTTTACCAGGAACGCCTTATGTGTTTTCTCTTACTAGGTTGTATGTTATCCCGGTAAATCATGGGTTTTGTCGGTTCGGATTATTGAGTGTTAGTGTTAATTGTTCGGTTGATAGTTGCATAGAATCATTTTACTAATATATGGGATTTCTTTTGGTTAGAGGTACCATCATTTACATTCTGTACTTGTAAAATATTTGTTTCATTTTAAGCGCCATAACTAGTAACTATTGGCGTCGCGTCAGTCCGATTGTTTTGTACTTTAAGTTTTTGACATACTATTTTTTGTGGAAGTTGAACGCATACAGCTTTTTTAACTTGATTTTTATTATCTATTTATTTACAGTATTTACTTTTATTAACCAGAAATTAGCGTTTTTTTAATTTGACAATTTTTGAAGATAATTTTTTGATTATTTTCACTCCTAACTTTCTAGGTTCAAATATGTTAGTCACTCTCTTTGAGTTTAATTCATTTTAATCGAATTCATATCAACGTTGTTTTCTTTGATAAAGTTTCAAAGTTTTAAACGCGCTTAATTTTTAGATTTGGCCGGAGCAGAACCAATATCTCCGGAACCATTTACTTCAAATCCAACAAAAGGTTTGTACTGAGATGAAAAATAAGAAAAGAAACTAAGGGGGACACACTGCTAAAATGGAGTGTGCTGGGGGGGAGGTTCTGGTAAAAGATGGGTTCTGAAAAAATCATTGTAATCATTGTAATGACTAATGATTAGTATGTAGGGTATCAATTAACTGAAAATGTAATTAATCATTATTAGTCCTTGTCAATTTTTTTATTATTTTTCTCATCGATTATTTCCATTACATCAAATCTTTTCATGTTATAAATCTTTAAAAGTTCCTGAATAGTACTTTGAAAATTGTTTTCTTAAAAAGATGATTTTACTATTACAATTTATTTTTTAGAAATCCTCGATGATATCTCCGATATAGAAAGTGAGGAAGAAGAAGGAAAAGGGAAAGTTGAAATTAAAGAGAAAGATGAAATCAAAACCGAGAAAGAAGATGAAGAGGAGATCAAAGAAGGGGAAAAGAAAGAAGAAAATCCATCCAAACCAATTGAGTTAGAGATAGATAATACAAACATGGAAGCAGAGAGCAAGGACGAGGGAGAAGAAAAACGAGACTGGATGTATAGCACGGAGAAAGCTGTTTTCGATATTCTCTCTGATCAAGAACTGAGCGATGATGCGGAGAATGACTCTAGATGTGTTAAATGTGACCTGGAACATGTTAAAGGAAAACCTTGTCACTTCCTCCTCAAGAATGGAAAATCTACAGATGATAAAGAAAGGGATAAGGATATCAGGGGTAAGAAAGGTTCGAACCAGGATAAGGACATCAGAAGCAGGTTAAACTCGAACCAGGGGAGAGGAAAAGGAGGCTCGGGACGCGGACGAGGATTTGTTCGCCAAGGCATAGTTGGGGATAAACTGAGAAAGAGTAAGTTGTCTGGTGTACGTAAGGTTCGGGTTGCTCCTCCTAGATCCGACCTTGAGAAGGGTAGAGCGAAGTCTGTTCGAACTCTTCCTCCCTCCCTCTACAACAATCCAGATGCGCTTTCTTCTAAGTCAAGGTTGGTGGCTTATTGAGCAGTTTCGATTCAATAAATCTACTTATTTGTGTGTTGGGGGGGGGGGGGATAGTTTTTATTTTACAGATTTTTATCTTTATTTTAGAAGTTGGAGGGATCATGATAAGTTTGAAGAAAGTAGTTACCGAAAATCTGGAAGTCCATCAAGGTCCCGAAGTCCTCGAACCTTTGATAGTTCCAGGAAGTCCAGGAGTCAGGACTACCGGGGGTTGAGGTCTCCGAGTCCTGACCGGATAGGCTGGAGACAAAATGAAAAAAGGTTCGGAGATCGTGGGAGATATGAACTAGAGGAGGAACCCAGGAGGGATACTAGTCAGGGAGGGTGGAGGGATGATTGGCGGATCGGGGAGCGTTGTGAATTATGTAAGAAGGAGAACCATGCTAGTGAGGACTGTCCAAATTATTTTTGCAACAAGTGCCACACACAAGGACACTTCGCTAAGGTAGATTTTTTTTTCATTCTTATTAATTAATTCAAAAAAGAATAAATACTTTTAGAAGGACAATAAACTGGGTGGTAATTTCAACAATCTACATATTATTTTTATCCTGAGAAAATTCAAAATTGTAAAATTCTGATTTTTATTCTAGTTCTGTACGGCTGATAAAAGTTTCTCCGCTTCTTCATCATTTTCCCATCCTCCTCGCGCTCTTCCGATTCAACAGGTATTAAATAAAATTTGAGAACGATTATTCACCTATTTGGATTAAAATAAAGGACGTTCTTTTTTGAAATTGGTAACATTTTTATCGATCTTTTCTTGACACAAAATTTACATTTATTTATTTTAAGATGCTTTTATTTTACTTTAGGAGCTTTGGGTTCAGCCTCGTGGATCTCAATCTTATCCTGCCAACGAGAATCCGTCCTTTCCTGGTGGTACATCCTTCTCCGGGGGTACTAACTATCTCGGAGCAGGAGCAGGGGGTTCCAGCTATCTCGGAGCTGGAGATACCAGCTATCCAGGAGCTGGCGGAACCAGCAATACTGGAACTGGAGGTATCAGCTATACTGGAGCTGGATCTGGAGCTCCCAGCTATCCTGGAGCTGGATCTGAAGGTTCTAGCTATCCTGGAGCTGGATCTGGAGGTTCTAGTTATCCTGGGTCTGGAGCTAGGGGTGAACCAGGGTATCCAGGAAGCCAGTTTTCTCATGGATTCAACACAAACAATCCCCAGAGTCTTCCAGGCTACTCGGGAGCATCAACCGGATATCAAGGTTCTGGATATTCCAGTTACGGACCTGGAGCTGGATATCAAATCCCTAGTCAAGAATCCGGATTTCCCGCGGATAATCGAGGATCAGGATATGGACAATCATCATATCCTCCCTTGAATACAGCCTCGGATCCGTCCTCAGCCTCATATTCGACTAGTTCCTGGCGCGGGGGATCTAAACTTTAATGAGTCCCCCCCCCCCCCAGACAAGATAAATCACGACACTAGTCTTTAAACAATGTCGATTCTTAATAGTTAATGATACTGATTTTATGTTAATTATTTGTTAGTAATTGATGCATTTATTACAGAGGACTTGATTCTTACTATGTAACTGATGAGCTGGCCGGCCTGCGGAGAATGAATTGACCTGCTACTGCTGCTGCTAATTAGTTAGAACCAGAACTATAGTTCAGATTAACAATGTCGACGTGGAAGCAATCCTGTCTTTACTGCTCGGATACTGTTTCTACAGGTAATTAAACGTTCGATGCAACCCAACCTACTCAGCCTTACACATAATTAAGGATATATGTGCTTAGCTTTTGTTTTTCTTATATACATTGGTCAGCATATATTTCAATACAGTGGCGACGGGGACTGAAATGGTGATATTATACTAGTTCTGTACCTGATAATTCATTTGTATATACACCGACACTCTCTAGTATTTCATTACCGAATATTGTATTCAAGTGTTTGTCAGCCTCGGTATAAAATTACCATTTTAGTGAAGGTTTTGCAGTGACAACGGTATGAAATCAAAAGCACTTTGCAAAGTGCGCATATTTTTTTTTAGAAATAACTGTCCAGTATCCACTGTCCACCTCCTCTTTCTCAAAAAAATTTTATGACTTTTTGGTCGATTAATTGATTGCAAGTTCAAATAAGAAACATTTCAAGAAGTTGCATCTAGTTCCCCATGGTATGGAACATTATTGAACTGATTTATCATGGTAGGGAGTTTAAACCGAGGGTACTACAAAATGCATCTGGAGAATGTTCACGGTATTCAACACAACTCAGAGAAATTACTCACCTGGACTCTAGCTCAACAGAACCTATCAGGTTGAACTAAATATAGCTTATTTATACTTACCCTCCATTTATAGAGTGGCATGTCCGATTCAATCATGGTACCTTTCAAAGCTTTGTCTAAGGAATAAAAACTGATAATTTTTAATTGTTGTTTCTCTTCAAAAGTGACGTGCACAATTCATTCTGCTGCAGAAACTGTCAGAAACGATATCTTCCACGGTATTGATCAGTTGAAGGTTTTAAGGGTACGGTGAATCCGGCATGCCCCGCTTTTAAAATGAAGGATCACTAAACTACAACAAAAGGTCCCTCTATTACACTATTGGGATAGTGAATTCCATTCAACATTTTGTATTTTTCATAATTTTATTTTAATGTGAAAGCATGTAAAATTTCAAATGAACAATCGCGATTTTAGTTTAGACCCAATCATTCGTATGATAACTTTTCAATTTTTTTCTCTCACATTTTACTGAAGATGTCTATTATATATTCATAAAGTTCTGTTTGTTACTTTACTTGTTGGTGCAGGTGGTAAAGGAGGTAAAGGAGGAGGAGGAGGGGGTGGATCTACCCTCTCCTCTGTAGCGAGTATACTGGGGATGAAGGGAATCACCATCACGAAGGACACCAGCAGCCCCAGCAACGGAGTCCCTAATTCCCTCATTAATATCAAGGTTAGCCAAGCACACGGAAAGAAAAATGATAAAAATTCCCCCCCCCCCCCAGATTGAAAAAAGGAAAATTTACATGTAAAAATTTTTAGTGATTGGTGAAAATAACATGATTTTGTCGAAGAAAAAATCGAAATTATATTAAAAAAATTATAAACTTAAATCGGAGCGTATCATTTAAGATAGAATCACGTAATTGTACACCCAACAAAATCCCCCGCCCCCTCCCAATTAAAAAACAGTTTTGCCTCTACAACTCATTATTATAAAAAAGGGACATTTAATAATTTTCCATTTTATATAAAGAATTTCCCATTGTAATTACTGTATTTTGGCACCACGACATTGATTCAGCGACATGTCGAGACACGTCGTGATGGATTTAGTTGCGCTGAAGCTGTTTATTGTATCGAACAGTAGGTACAAGTTATTTTTGGATTAATAAAATATCTCTTGTTTAGGGTATAACTGTACAGAAAGTAAGTGATGATATACACATGGGCGGATCTCCTGTAACCGGGGCAGTCATGGGGCGAGGTGGGCGTGGTGGTATGAACCGCCCACCAAGCGCAATTGCCAGGCAACAGGAGCAAGCCATAGAAAGGTAAGAAGTCCCTGTTTAGTGTTGACTGTCGAACTGTCAATGATCAAATGAAACAGGTTTTTTAAAAAAAATTCCGGGGAAAATATAAAATCAAACTTTAATTACTAGCATACATTGTTTGGAACAAATTCTCTATGAGGAGGGGGGAATATTTATTCGTGAATATTCTCACCCCTGTGTTTTTGTCGTTTTTATCTTTATTTCTAAAATGAACGGTTTTGATATCAAGAATGAATGTTTAGATGGTCGAACGCTTGTGAGCATGGTTGCAGGATGTGTAGAAGAGAAGGAAAGAATTTCACAACCTTCCATAGAAATACATTGATCAAACACTTGGAGCAAAATCACAAAATAGGAGGTTAGTAGAACTTTCATAAAGGCACTTTTATATATATATATTGCTACTTACTTTTAGTAATAGTATTTAATCTAATATATATGACTATATTGGGAGTCCAGCTTTCCCTGAAATAAGTTTTCCTTTCAAAACTTATCCTACTTTTAAACAATCAAAATATCATCAGACATTAAAAAGATAAATAGATATTACTACTTAATATATATATAGATGTATTACTCTGGTTACTGGTTTTCAAAATATTAATAATCTCCCCGCCATTGTTATATTTTAAGCGGTAACATGTCTTGTCTCGAGTGCAAACAGAAAGTGAAAAGAATACCAAGCAGGTGAAAAGATCTTATTTTTTCATGTCTTAAAATCTGCCACATGTTTACGCAATGAATTCGCACATCCGGATCGCAATAGTCAATCGCAAGTTTTTGTGAAGAATAGAAGAAAATGTCGATAAGTTATCAAAATTATGCTTTACAGTGATCTTTCTTCTCTGGAAATGATTAAAATGTTTTCAAAGAAAGAAACTCAGTCGTAATGCATTAAAGCAACCTCAATTTATTTACGCAATATTGTATGTTTAACTTTAAGTTCTTAACATTTGATCGTTTTTTTAAACGAGCTTTTTTTCTAACCATTTCTGACTTTCAGTTTGAGCGCACACATGAAGAAACATGGTTTGACGATTCGTCAATACTGGATTAAACACATTGCACCTAAGGGCTCAGCTCTAGCATCCTACACAGGTCCCTTAAGGACTGCACCACCTTTGAGGGGCGCCATGGCAGGGCGTGGCTGGGTCCGAGGGGGTATGCCTCCAAGAGGACGTGGAGGATTCCAACCACAGTTCAGGGGAGGAGTCAGGCCAATTTTAAGGCAACCAGGAACTCAGGTATTTTTTACTTTTTAAGGGGCTGTATGCGCAATATCAAATGACCCTTTATTTAAAGTCGGCAATGTCCGATTTACAATGGTACCCTTAAAGCTTGGTATGATTTAGATATCCATGCTTTGTTTTTTAAACTGTTTCTTTTCATTTGTGGTTTCTCTGCTAAAGTGACTTGCGCATTTCTTGCTCATGAGAAACAATGGAGAAATTATCTGAATTAAACACCTTTCGAGTTAGTAAAACGACAATATCTTCCACATTTTTAAAGTTTAAGAAACGAAAACATGAATGAAAAATAATAATAATTCGCACTTAATCAGACAAAGCTTTTAATGGTACTGTTGTAAATCGAACATTGCCATCCGAGAGCATGGAAGGTCACTTTAAACCTATTAATTTATGATCGTTAAAAATTGAAATGATCGCAAAAAATTACAAATTCCTAAAGACATTATTTATTATCTTAAAACATTTAATATGGGGATTATAAAAAGGACTTCTTAGTTTGCACTCCTGGGTGCCGCTTATGATTTTTTTTAAAGATAATTAATGCATTGGGGCTGACGTCTTCTTTGCTTCACTTAATGGTTTCCTATTGCGATCGGTTGACTTATAGACTAATATTTTCTAATTTCTAGACAAATAAACCTGTTAATGGAAACTTTAACCCTAAAGTTATGCTAAACAGGTAACAGCTACAAATAAAGTTTTTTTATATACTTTTACAATAATTTAGTTATAATGAGATTTTTGAGATTTTCAAACTTAAAATCGTTATCGTTGATGATCAACGAGGTTATAGTATATAGAGTGATGATGTACGCTAATCCTTCACTAATTGTACAGGCCATGTACTTCACTTCCAAAGGTCAATCTGCATTACTCGGGGGTGATTTCTGAAAATATTTAAATGGAGAATTTGTTTCCATGTAACTTTTAAAATCCACTACTCCTTTATCGTGTGCAGGATTCCATTTTCACAGAAAGACAAACTATTACAGTCTTTTACCGTGCAATATTTCATCATAAACTGTTCTGAGAAAAATGAGTGAAATTCAAGATACAAAACCTCCCCATACACTTGTACTCCGAGAGCGTACTGAATATTTGATATTTGTACTGTATGAATAGGCCATAATCTCTTAACATCTGAGGCTAATATACACGGAGAGGTAGCTAAGACTCAGCCCCCCTGTTGATGATCCGTAAAACCCCTTTTCCTGAAACAGAATCTTTAAAAAATAAAACTCCTGGCTTATCTTAGTCTACTGTTTTATTATTATCGATGCCGATGTTTTTTTTAATCTGCAAATCCATCATAATACTTTTGCAATCCTGAAAATACTACTGAACTTCTACAGGAAGGGGAGTCTCAAGATCTGTATATAGTTTATCCATGGATGTAACTTTAAATTTTCTCCTTCTCCTCCCTTTTGAATTTTTTTCCAGCTGTTTTTATTATACGGTTTTTATCCCCCGTATTGGGGAAATTTTAGATTTTAGGGAAGTTGGATGATTTTTGGGTAAAATGCATTATAAAGGATTTTGATGTCCAATTTTATGTTTTTCCTAGGTCATCAAAAATACCCCCCACCCCCCCCCCCCCCCCTTCTAATGCGGAAGGTATAATTATTTTAATCATATACACATTGCGTTTTTATGTTAAGGGTTTTAATGGTGTTTTAGATATGAATTGTTGAAAATTACTTTGACAGATGATAATCCCGTTTAAGATCAGTTTTTATCAGATTCATGAGAATTTGAACCGGGGGTAGGAAGTTCAGCGGCCTCTTCAGTTCATTTAGTCGGTCCCTGAATAGTGAATAACCGATGTTTTTGAAAACTATTACTGTAGGGTGGATGATGATACAATAGCTCGAGAAGAAGCTGGACTAGGTGGGGATGATGCAATGGAGGTAGAACTAGACCCTCTCACACTTCTAGAGATGGGGATGGGGGAGGACTTTATTCAGCTGGAGGTAGGTTCATTTGTTTTATTTTTATCGGACATAAAATAAAGAATCTGAGATGGAATTTAAAGAATTTGAGCCGCGGTTTAAATTCGCCAAAACCCGGTTTAAATTAAGCGCCGGCTTAAATCTTGAAACATTTGGTACAATTTTAAGTGGAACCAACCATATTTAAACCGCGGCTTAAATTTAAACCGCCGCTCAAATTCTTTAAATTATTCAAATTATTTAAATAATTTCTATTGGAACGGAGTTTGGAACTTTTTGATGAGAAAACCCTCATCCCATCATTTTTGTTGGGCGCAACTTTAAAGAATCCTAAGGGAAATACCTTCATCTGTCGGACTGCAAAGATTAAGCTTAGTGCTTTCCGACAAATTAACTATACCAAAGTTCCGACCTCTGTTTCACCCTTTTCCACATTCCCTTCTTAAGTTTTGTGTTAATAAAATATTCCTGGTTCCATGTATTTCGTTTTAATGCTGTTATTTATTCCCATTTTTCCCACGGAATCAAAACCTTCATTCTATTCTTAAACCCCTATTTTAATGAAATGTTTTGCACTCATTATTATATAATTAAACTTAAGATAAACTTTCTAGTCTTTGATAAGCGCTTAAAGTTTTATATAATATTTTTTTATTATCTTTTCCAGCTCAATTCCATTTTTAAGAAACAATTAATCTTTAATAAAATATCATTCCGAATTATTTTTTATATTATTTAAATTTAATACTAGGGTGTGGCAGTTAAGGAGGAGGTAGATAGTGCTGGTGAGGGTGATGGGGATGGAGATGGAGAGGGAGAGGACATGGAGTCTGTACAGATAACTCCTGATGAAGATGATCAAGGTCGAGACCTGAGTACACCTGATGTCAAGGAAGATGATGAGGCTGAAGTAACAGCAGAGGGAGATGGAGGAGAGGAGAATCAGGAGGAAAAACCTGAGGCAGGAAACTAGTTAAAACTAGTAGATTAGATCTCAATGCATGTACATTCTTATATTGCACTATAACATCGGCAAGCATTACCATTATGTTAAGGCTTCGGCATGCACTACATTCCACTTATCACTTTGCACTAAAACATCAGGATTCATGTTAATGTCAATTTTAAAATCTTCTAAAACCAATGTTATTTCCCTAGTTTTTGTTATTTGTAAATCTTGTTTCTATCTCCTTTCTCGTTTATATCACTAATTGCACGCATTTATATACACACCTTGTAAAGCACTAACATACTTAACATATTGTATTGTGTACAAAAATGTACCGAAATCTATAAAAATGCTATCTCTGAACATATTAAAAAGATTTTAGAATTGTGACGAAAGTATACGAGTGAAAATTTGCTAAGAAATATTACAACTAACCCTGTGGTGTGTGTTATAGTTAGAAACCTTCAATATAGATTATAAATCAGAGATCAACTATAAACTTATGTTTCTATTACAGAATGAAGATATCGAGGTACTCAGTGACGTCATCGCCCTCAAGGCAGATCCTAAAACTGCAATTCCGCTTCCAGATCTCTCCTCCCCTACCAAGGAGGCTGAGAACAGATCTGAACCTGAACCTACCAATCCTGAGGATAAAACCAGTTCAGAGGACGGAGGATCAGAGAGAAATGATAAGCCTGCTGTAAACAAGCACAGCATAGGAAATATACTAAGTGATCCCCCAAGCCAGGTGGAGGCGACAAAACCTCCGGTCCCGGAGGAACTAGTTAATCAGTATTCTCAGGAACACAGTTCTCCTGTTAAACAACCCACTCCTCCTCCTCAATCCTTTCCAACCCCACCAGCCAGCACGCCTTCATATCCTGATCCTAACCAGGGATTCCAACAACCTCCATTCCAATCATATCCTAACCAACCTCCATCCTTTCCATCCAATCCATACTCGCCCTATGCTCCATACCAAGCCGGTCCGTTTGATAACAACTATCCTCCGACAACCAACCAGAACTATGCCCCACCTCCTAATGGTTCTGCCTACCATCCACCTGCTGGGAACCAATCCAGCTCCTACCCTCCTGTAACTCTAGGAGCCTATCCCCCTTCATTTGTGCCAAACCCCTTTTCAGCGCCTAAAACCCGTTGGGACACCCTCTCCTGTCCCTATTCCATAGTGCAGTGCCCCTTGTACTGCTGCCATGTGAGAGGGATGCAGGAGATAGAGGAAGGATCAACGGATTGGTCTAGACCCTACGGTCCGCCGGCTAGTGGGTTCGGAGAACGTTGTACGTGCTGCATAAATACCTGAAAACATTTAACCTGTCGCAACCAGGAAATCATATTTTCTTCAAAGCTTTGAAACCAATAAGTAATCTCCATTTAATTGTATACATTTAACATTGATATGCAAGTGCTCCGATTGCGAGCAAAACTGTAAAAATGACGGGGGGAGGGTGGGGGGGGGGGGTTGACTAATCCATGTTCAATCGCGGGATCAACGTACGCGTTGTTACGATACATTTCCATGATCTGAGATCCTAAGTAACATTATACTCACTATATGTAATTGTTTTTGTGAACATATGGAAAAATAGCATCGTTAACTCTTTTAATTGAAATCTGAATTCTTGTACATAAAGGATATCGTTTCTTATCCAGCTTTAATTAAAGAGTTTCTATAGTCAGTAGCGAGGTGGTAATAACCTAGATGAATGAAAAGATAAAAGATGCAAGTTCAGAATTGGAAACTTCAATTTTTTATCTTAATTTTTCTATCCAGATACAAATGTAGTAATATTCTTAAATTTTGGTGGATACATAAAGATATCAACTGTACATGAGTAATTTTAGTTGGTTGTACTGAATGTGATTTACTGTTATGTACATATGATTTTTAACATGTGACTTTGTCTCCCAAGGAAAGAGGAGTAGAGAAGTGAATTAAAGGATAACTTTGTAAAAAGATAATTTCAAAGTCGGATTTTCTTACCTTTCTAATACAAGCCGTAAGGTCGTCAATCTTAGTTAAGATTTAGTAAAGTCACATAGATTGTGCTGTTGAGGTAGGTCCACCTTTTTAGTCTTAGTTTAATGCATTAGTTGGTTGGTGTTAACAGTTTAGAAACTATAAGTACAGGGCTCAACATCATCAAAAGATCATATTTCCCTTTTTAGTATCCTGTATAATTTTACTGAAAATAACTTAGTTCTAAAGAATCTATCCATTCACTAAAACTGAGGTGTGAACAGGGTAAGATCCCTTCGTTGTAAATAGGGTTAATAAATAATATCTTAATTGTTGTTTCGCCAAAATTTAACCTAATCTGTCACATTTTTAAATTATAAATACATTTTATAGAAGTGCACCTTGCCTTAAACCTTGTTCGTATAAAATGAAGATCTTTTATTGTCTACAATTAATCTATTAGATTTATTTGAATTTATCTGCATAGTACATGATTTTTATATTTTATATGATATTTTACATTGACTCATTCAGATTTTAAAATTAAAATCCACATTTGAAATGTGCAGGTCAGAGTGTAAATAAGAATCATAACTCTTATTAATTATCATTTTTGAGAGCGTGATAATTATCATATTTTCTGCATAATTTTTAACTTAAAAACCAAATTGTTTACATGACTAGAGATAAAATTGTTGTTGATGAACCTGTCTACAAAATTTCCTTATCTATCTACTTAAAAGGAATCCATTGACAAATTAGTTGTCTTTATGCTAACATAAAATGAACATCAGGTTAATTTATGAATCAAAAACGAGAAATTATTTTCTTGTGAATTTCAGGATATTTTAGCGACTAATTGTATTTGAATCAAAGTTGAAATCACATTTTTCTTTTTGTACATTGTTGTTTTTCTTATTCTTAGTTTGTTGAATGATTTAACAATAACTCATTGTATGACGAATTGCAAGGAGAAAGCGTCGAATAAAAGATAAGTGAATAAATAAAAGCCCAGAGGCCAAATTTACAGAATTTGAGCCGCGGCTCAAATATGATTGGTTTCACTCCAAATTATATTCAATTTTTAAAGATTTAAGCCGGCGCTCAATTGAAACCGGTTTTTGGGGGATTTGAGACACCGCTTAAAGGTATAATGTTGCATCGTCTATACGCAACATCCCCCCTACTGAACTTTTGACCTACTAACCTTCCGACTTACCGCAATATCGGAATGATAGAGATCAATGCTTGACCCCAAGATTTTCTACACAAAAGTTCAGACTTAATCTACAATCTACATGTATTTAATTATTAAAAATTCACACAATTTGGTATAATTTGATCAGTTCTAATTATTGGAAATTATGGTTTCCCCCATTTTTTATCATTTTTATAATCTTTTTAAAAAATTTTAAAGTGCATAATACCGGAGGTAGAAGTTTATGACAAATGAAACTATTGTTATGATTAGGGCTGCATGGAAGAATCTGTTGACGGTGAGAAATTTCTTTTGGGACCCCGGCCGATATATTTTTAATCTGCAGCTTAAAAATAAGAAGATAAACTGAGTAAACGTGGTGTACACTTTTAGATTAAATTATTATAAAAATCGACTAAGAATAAAAAAGGTGTTAAGTGCATTAGATTAACCAGATCAATTTATGGATGATCATCAAACTAAAGAAGATACCAGTTAAAACCATCGATATAATTAGTTAAATCCCCCAAAATTTACCTACAGATGGAAAAGTAGATATTCATAGTTAATTATCCTGTATTTAGTTAAATTTATAACATGTTATTATGTAGTTTTATCCTTTGGTAATTTGTTATTTTGTCACTCATTTCAAATATATATCTTTTACGCTTGTAAAACAGAAATACGTTTTAATTATGTGTCATTAAAAAAAAATTCTTATATTTATTAAGATATTACACCATTACAATGGACCAATCATCAGTTCTGGAGATAACTGAGATTATTACAAGTACAGTGAGGAGTAGAGAGATCGTAGATCAACTGATCAAAGCAGGTCAACCTATTGGACTCGACGCAGAAGGGATTGAACTCGGACCTAAAGGTAAAAAACATGATTTAGATGTAGATTTTTTATTTCAAAGATCATATCTAATGTATGGGAGAAGTATAGTTGAATAGGTATGGTTCACTGTGATTTAAATTTCTCAAGCCAAAATAAATGAGAATTTTGCCAATTACTTCATAAACAATCAAAGCTAGCAATAAGTGCTTTAAAGTGCTAAAATTTAACATGTAAAGGGCTATAGAAAAGCCAAAGTGAGTTAGCACGGTAAAATCAAAGCCTTTGGCGTTGTTCAAATTAAAATTATTGTGACTTTTTATAAGCAGGTTGAATCCATGTGGGTAAGTTCAACTACCGCTTATCTAGCTAAACCACTTCTTCCTATTCATAAATTATCAGGGTAAGATTATCTGAACTTTCTGTTTTTGTTAAGGACCGGTCACCTTAGTACAGATAAGTACCCAAGAAGGTCAGATTAAACTGTTTGATGTGAAATCTAATCCATCTTTATTCCTGGGTGGAGGACTAGCAGGACTTCTACAGTCCAAGGATATTGTCAAGGTACAATTGGAGAACACCATAAATATTTTTGTAGCAAATAAATTCGGTCACATCCAGTTTCATTTTCAAGACTTACAACTTTACAAGGAAGAACAGTTCCTAAAAAAAAATTTTTTTTTTTTATGAGATCTTAGTTTAGTTGCATCTTGAATGTTAAACATATTTTGATTTTATTGTTATATTTGCACTTAAAGAAAGATCTCGAACAGTTGAATTCTACCTGATGTTTCTGTCAAGGAAGTTGAACTTGCAGATATTCAAAAATCAGTAGGAAAATCAGTTTTTTCTAGCGGAGCTAACTTTCTGTGTGAAGTTCCGTGGAGGATGTTTAATAGCAAATATCTTCTTTTTCAGAAACACAAATTCATCCTTTTTAAATTTATTATTATTTTTATGCAATTATAAATTTTTATTTTTATGTAATTATCAATGCCCCCCATCCCGGTACGCCACAAGTTTTTATTTGTTTATTCTTTGTTTTTTTAAATTCTATTGTAATTTGCAAATCATGTTTTCGCAGGTAATTCATGCTTGCATGCACGATTCTGGAGCTTTCTACTTCCAGCATGGAATTATTCTACAGAATGTATTTGATACACAGGTCAGAGTACAATATAATTCAGGGGTGTACTTTTCACAAGTAAAGTAAAAACCCACATCCAAACAAAAAAGCGACCTCTTATAAATTGAGCATTTTTCTGCAAGGATAGTATAATGATAAGGTCGACTCATTCTCTATTCCATTCTCTTTGATTTTTCACCTCACTGCACTGCTAACCAAAAATGCTCTCATTTTTTAATTCTATCGATTACTTCTTGTTTGTTAAATATTGGGGGGAAAGTTGTTTTAAAACTTAAAAAATGAAATGGAAAATTAAATTTTTAAAACAAGATCTGGTTGTTGTTTGATTCCAAATAATGTGTTCAATTTTTTGTGTAAAAGGTTCTAGAAACACAAACACTTGTTTGATTTTATTTCCAAGTATTTTTATGATCCTGTGGATTTTTTGTCCACCAAGATCTGTTTTTTTCAGATCCAGATCCGGAGCCTTTCTCTCCATGAATAACATTTGTCTTCCTTGCTCTTTATTTCAAATAATTGTTCACCAAATTTATTGCAGGGTTATCTGTTTTTTCATTAAAAAAATGCATGAAAAAAGTCATTAAAACTAATTTTCACTATTGAAGAAAATAAATTACCCCTAATTTGGTGTCTAGGTTGCGGATGAAGTTCTACAGATGAAGAATAATAGGATTCCATACTACAAGACCTCAAAAAAATCCTTCAACCATATTTGTGAAGTTTTTGATGTTCCAACCAATCCCATCAAGATGGAGGTTAACCAAGTTGAAAAAATAGTTTTTATTGTCTGCTATTAGAAGATTATACAAAATTAATCTCTTGGCAAAATTCCTGGCCTAAACACACAAATATTTTTCTTAAAAGAATAATTTAAAAAATAAATTATTTTTATTTTGTTGCAGTATCTAAATATTTTAAATTTTGAACAGAAGTTTCCTTAATTGTTTTGTTTAAACCCTTTTCGAAAATCATTATTCAAAATAAGAACTGGAATATATAATAATGTAAATATGTACTGTGCAATGGGTTGAAGTTTGCTGGGTAATATTGCACCCAGAAATTGTGAAAAAGGTAGACAACATTTAGGTCATCTTTTTAGTGATGTTATAAGAAGGCTAACAGTTTTACCGGTTGCTTGAATTTGAATTATAAAATTAAATGGGCAGCTGTGCATTGCTGTGTTTCATGCTCATTGGACTAACTTAAGTCTAACAGTTGTCTACTTTTCCACAGATTTTTGGGCCCCACTGTATACATTGTTTGTATATTTAGTTGAACCGATGTGAAAGGTAAAACCGCAAAGGATGAACTACTAACAAGTCAAACTTAATGTTTGTGTGAGTGTACACGATTTCCTACAAAGGATGATACTTTAATGACAACCGGAAACTCTTAAATGACAACCTGAAACTCTTTAATGACAACCTGAAACTCTTTAATGACAACCTGAAACTCTTTATTGACAACCTGAAACTCTTTAATGACAACCTGAAACTCTTTAAATAAAATTATCTAAAGGTATTTGAGGTTTTGCCTGAAATACTGTCTAGGATTGTATATTAACTGATTCTGTAAATAAAAAAACAAGTTTACAGCTAGAGGGAGCTATTTATGTAAGGAATAAAATTGAATTAATTCTTTTAAGTCTTTTCCTATGCGAGAAACCTTTCTTTCTACCAAGTGTTGTTCCTTGCTAAATTCTACAATTTAATATCAGGTGTTGGCTGAGTTCAGGAAGGATAAGTACTTCTGGGACAGAAGGCCTCTCACCCCTGATATGCAGTACTATGCTGCTTGTGATGTTATTCAGCTAGTTCCAAACCTTTATCAGAAGTTGAAGAGGTGATTTGGTCTTGACTAGGACTTGTAATTAAATGATAATTTTTATAAGACCATTTTGAATTTAAAAATTTAAAAACAAAAATATATTAAAAAATTAGTTAAGAGCTTAAAAAATTAAGAGTTTTTTTTACAACAAATCATTTTTTTTCTCTTTCATGCAGTACCTTAAAACTTGACAATATACAAAATGTCGTGCTTAAATCTAGACTTTCTTACTAAATTTACAAAACGCGATAACTATTTTGACACAAATTCGCGGATCATCATAAGGAACATATAACTTTATTTTTGACATATTTGCTTTGAAGGTTTGTTCATTTGTCTTGAACTAATGTGATTATTTCTATATAAAACATTTGCTTTTTTACAATGCAGATAGCAGAAATAATAAGAACCTTTTTTCATTTAAATTGAAAAATTCTAGAATTGTAATTTTTTCGAAGAAAATTCCCGAACTTTATAGTTTAAAGCTATATATATATATAATAAACACTTAATCTAAAATCCATATTAAAGTTGAGCATGACTTGAGCATAAATTATATTGTGGACAAAAGTTTGATAAAATAGTTGTTTATCTTGTAGTGCTCTGGATTTTACCGATATGACGCTATATGAAGAGATGGTTGAGGAGACTATCCATATGTACTTCCTCTCTCCCTCTCTAGACCTCAGGGTTCAGAACAGGGAGGCTCCTGTTCTTATCAGAGCTCTTATACTACCCGAGGTAAGCACTACTTCCTGTTGTTGTAGCCTGGGCTGGCTTTCATCCATGGCCATCTACTTCACGATCCAACTTCAAAAGTTTTGCGACTTCTGTGGGATTGTTCCAAAGGTTTCTTACTGTGAGGGGAGTAGGGTTTTCAGGGCAGTTGAATAAGTGTTTTGTAGTGTGTGGATGCTATGTTTGCCTCATTTGAGAAAGTGGTGAAAATGGTTGCTGATGATTTTAAAGGGGGAAAAAATAGATTTCTCTCTTTAAACCAGTTGTCTAGTATGTCAAGGTAGAGGTTTATATCTAGGCAGATTGGTTCATGTTTGGGTCCAGATTTTTGGACTGTGGTGTCATCAGCATATGTTTCAAAGGCTCTTGACAGATCAATTGTTATGGTTCGGTTCACTGGTTTCTTATTTCTTATTGTTGAGTCCTTTTGTTATGTGGTTACTGATATTCTGTATTGATGTGGTGGTCGAATGTCCTTTCCGACAGGGAGTCTCCTGTTCTTATCAGAGCTCTTATTCTACCCAAGGTAAGCACTTCTTCCTCTCCTCCTCCCTATCTAGATATCAGGGTTCAGAACAGGGAGGCTTCTGTTCTTATCAGAGCTCTTATTTTCCCCGAGGTAAGCACTTCTTCCTCTCCTCCTCCCCATCTAGATATCAGGGTTCAGAACAGGGAGGCTCCTGTTCTTATCAGAGCTCTTATTCTACCTGAGGTAAGCACTACTTCCTCTCCTCCTCCCTAGCTAGATATCAGGGTTCAGAACAGGGAGGCTTCTGTTCTTATCAGAGCTCTTATTCTACCTGAGGTAAGCACTACCTCCTCTCCTCCTCCCTAGCTAGATATCAGGGTTCAGAACAAGGAGGCTCCTGTTCTTATCAGAGCTCTTATTTTCCCCGAGGTAAGCACTTCTTCCTCTCCTCCTCCCTATCTATAGATATCAGGGTTCAGAACAGGGAGGCTCCTGTTCTTATCAGAGCTCTTATTCTACCTGAGGTAAGCACTACTTCCTCTCCTCCTCCTCCGTAGATATCAGGGTTCAGAACAGGGAGTCTCCTGTTCTTATCAGAGCTCTTATTCCACTCGAGTTAAGCACCACTTCCTTTCCTCCTCCCTAGATTCAGTGTAAGAACAGGAAGTCTCCTGTTCTTATCAGATCTCTTATTCTTCCCGAGTTAAGCACTTCTTCCTCTCCTCCTCCCTATCTAGATATCAGGGTTCAGAATAGGGAGTCTCCTGTTCTTATCAAAGCTCTTATTCTACTCGAGGTAAGCACTTCTTCCTCTCCTCCTCCCTATCTAGATACTAGGATTCAGAACAGGGAGTCTCCTGTTCTTATCAGATCTCTTATTCTACCTGAGGTAAGCACTATTTCCTCTCCTCCTCCCTATCTAGATATCAGGGTTCAGAACAGGGAGGCTTCTGTTCTTATCAGAGCTCTTATTCTACCTGAGGTAAGCACTACCTCTTCTCCTTCTCCCGAGTTAGTTATCAGGGTTTATAACAGGGAGGCTCCTGTTCTTATCAGAGCTCTCATTCTACCCGAGATAATCCGTCAGAGGTTTTTCAAAACTTTATAGATCGCTTCTTAAAGGAATTGATCACTCACTTAAAACATTAATGTTCTAATCATTATCATTTCAATCTAAAAGTGTAAACCTTTGATATTTCAAACTTGAATTTTTTATGATTCAACTAAGTTCATAACTTGAAATATCAGAAGTCTACGACATCAGGTTGCACAGATAAGAGAACTAGAAAATTTTAATTTTGGCAAGTATTCATCTCCCTTAGCTTAATATAATGTATTTTTTACTATTTGGATATTTTTCAAAGATTTCCCAACTTGTTTAGAAAGCAGGATATGTTATCGGGAAAGCTGGAGCTACAATCGACCAAATCAACGGGGCTGGAGATAATGCAGTTGTGAGTAATATTTTTGAAATTATTTTAGAATTCAAAAACGTTGTAATCGGTTGTAAGATTTTCTTGTTAGAGTTCGAAAATAAATCGTTTTTAAGCCCGAACTTTTTAAAATATCGAAAAATAAAAAATAGGACCGTAATTATCGGCCTCATAGACGGATCATTAGATACTTCTTTTAGAATGTTTTGATGAAATTTTTTCGTTTTTGTTACTGGTGGTTTTAAAAAAATCCTTTAAACTCAAATCAAAGTTTTTCAGATTTTTATGCTCGAGACAAATATGGATGAAGCCATTTAGATTTTAAAAAGCCTTTAAAAATTCTTACATTAAAATCTTTAGATTCGCTTCGGCAGGGCTTCCCGTAACAATGGTGTCTTAAGAGTTCTTAACGCTTATGGGGAAACCTGCCAAGCCACTGTTAAAGTATTAGAGGCTGGTTTAAGGAAGACGACACCTAGCAGATCGGAACCAAGGTATAATGGGTAGATAATTAACCATCTCATAGCAGCTTGTCTTGCACCAGTGCTAGGAACTCGTGAACTATATGTAGATATTGAGATTAATGCTTCATCTCATACTTATTAATCTGCAGATTAATTTAAACTTTATACGATATCCCGCATGATATTCGCACCCAGTCAGGGGTTGAAGGGAGCTTTGACCAGGAAAGGAATAACTAAAATGAAGATATGGAAAGGTGTATTTTTTTATAGATCCTCAAATTATAAGTGCCTACCGGAGAAAGATTAGAGTATAGAATGCTGATAGGCAATGTGTACAGGGAAAATGTACGGTGCCCTCAAAATTTGACGAAAAGGTCAACATGTACATATAAAGAAGACGTTTTTTTGATTATAAATCAAAATTAAGAGAATAGTTTTTAAGCCGTTGTCCATGGTCCCTAAAGGACTGTAGACGTATGGGCCCCTATATAAGCTTTGTAATATTGAAGAAAAAAAATAGTAAGATATCCATATTTTAACTTTATAAGTAATTCTCATTTATCCGATGTACTGTATGTCACTACATGATCTATACCTATAACACCGATTCCCTTCTGTCCCTGATCTATCCCTTGGTGCCTACAGGAGATATCGAGATCAACCACATGGGTGAGACTTTCCTTGTACGATGTTTTTGTTAAGATCTGTCATGTTTCTGATGAACAACCATATTGTTGACATTGTCTTTGGACGTGGTGCCGAGAAGATCCAGGGTATCTGTGAAACTAAAGATGTTAAAGTTCTGGTAAGTAAATTAATTATGATAAAATTATAAAATGTAATTAGATTTAATGATGATTTGACATTTGAGATTTTCTCAAATTGATTTTTGCAATTATTAGTTAAATATATATATCTTTGCCAATAAAGAATATTTGTTTGACAGAGATAGCTAGAAATTCATTTTTTTTACTTTCAGCATGTTGTTCGTTTTTAGAACGAACTACATGTTTTTTTTTGTATTCTTCATGAAAAAAAACTTCGTTATATTGGTACATTGTGCCTAATTTTGCTATGGATTTAGAGGGTAGATTTTTTAAAGGGATTATTTAACTTTTTATTAAAAAATTGTCATAATTGCAAACATAAAGTATACATCCATGCCAATTCGGAAATTGTTGAATTTAATACTATATCTAGATTAAACTGTAAAAAAAATCGTCTGTTTTGAATTTTTTTTCCTATTTTAAAATATTTTCTTTATTTTTGTAGATTTCTACCAATTTTGCACTGCATTCAGATGATAGAGTCATCAAGGTATTTATTCCAGCATTTTCCATAATTTTTAGTATTATGTTTCAATTATTAAAATTAAGGATTTAACAATATTTTTTTAAAATAATAGATAAATATAATAAGTAGTGCTATTTATGTTATGACCTATTTGTAATGACATATTTAAAAGATTGCTTATTTCTGGATTTCTGTATTTTGAAATGTAAGTAAATTGTAATTAGTAGATATTTGATATGAAAGGAAGATGTAATCTGTGTAGTTTCATGTCTTATTCACAATGGCGAACTTTTAACCTTTATCTGAACAACCGTGAGGAAGATATCCACGTTTTTATCTTAAAAAGTCTTGAATCCTTTAATAATCTTCTTACAAATCCACATTCCACAACTCACAAATAGTTTTACGGATAAACTACAATAAAAAATTATCAATTTTAAGATAGAATTTTTTTTAGCAATTTTATATCATTACATCCTGGTGCCCAAAATCTGATATTTCAAATTTGGATTATTTGATCTTACAGAATTTAATTTTAGAATATTAAAAGAGATAAAAATTAGAAATTTTGAGTTTGTGGCAAAAACTCGATTCCTATATTTTAATTAATTCCACATAAAGATTGAGGGAAGCTGTGGAAACATGATGTCAGCTCTCCAGCAGATCTACGATAGAGTTGGAGGGACTAAGGTGAATTTAATTATTCAATTAACAATAATATTTAATTATTTAATTAACAATAATATTTTACTCAATGCAATATATAGTTTGCATATTAGACATTATTAGCGTAGAAAAAAACAAGTTCATCTAAAAATCTAAAAGGAGAACGGTCTTCGCCAAAGAATATGAACTCTGCCTTTACTTTTAGATTCTTTGCAACCTAACAGTGTAAACCTAAGATATTTCAAACTTTGACACTTTGATCCAACAGAATTCAGAATTCAGTTGGTGTAATGTTCAGTTCCTTTAAAAAATACCTAAAGGAATTGAGTTTTTGCACCAAACTCAAATGTTCTAATCCCTATATATCTGCATTCAGATGGTGTACACTGTACACCTTTGATATTTCAAACTCGTAGCTTGAAATATAAGTTCTGCAAAATTTGGTTGCAGAGATATAGGAATTAGAAAATCAGAGTTTGTGGCAAAAGATGGAAATCAGTGCTTAGGATCCATTTAAGTTTGATACGGATCCGGATCCAGGTCATAAACATTTACCGGGTTTTTTTACAGAAGAAAAATTTTCAATTTATTTTTCTTTCTTTTTTCGCTTATTTTTTATGCTAAAACTTGATGAACATTTGATAGAGAAGGAAATATTTATTAATCTCTCTTTTTACAACAGTTCATGTTTGTGTTTTGAGAGAAAAAGATTTTCTTGGGATATATTTGTTGATATTTTGACCCTTGGATCCGGATCCTAAGCACTGATGGAAATATTCAAAAATATTTGAAATCTGTTCTTGTATTTTCTAAATTTGAAATTGAGAGATATTGAGTCTTTACCACAAACTGATACCTATATCTTTGCAACCCATTGTCGTAAACCGTAGATATTTTTTAAACTATGAATTCTGATAGACCAAATAGTCAAAATTATCATATTTAAATTTGAATAAACTTTAATATGGTTTGAATGGTATAAGTTTATTCGTAACATTTAAACAATTTCAAGCGTTCAAAACAATTATGTAATTTTGTCGCTTTTTTTATTTTTTTTTAAATTAACTATTGAATTTAGGGTATTGGGAAGAGATATGACCCTGAAATTCAGGAGATCTGGACTCCAAGATTCTAGAGGGTAAGTTTTTAAATATTATGCAAATAGAGAAACAATGCTTTTGTGTGAAATGTTAAAAATTAAAATGAATTATTATCTGTACTTCAATTGAAATTAAAGAGAAAGGAATTAAGTCTTCGCCACAAACTCAAATTTGCAACCTGATAATGTAAAAAATATTTCAAACATAGATTTTTTGATCTAACAGATTTTATAGTTTGAAATATCTTAGGACTACGACATTGGGTTGCAAAGATATAGGGATAAAAATCAGAGTTTGTGGCAAATTGACTCAATTCCTTTGCGGAAAATGTTATAATGAATATAGATTGAATTTAACTACATTTAAAGGGGAAACAAAACTTGTTTGGTTAAATACAAATAAATTCCTATTTTATTAAACTTTTGGCCCAAAAACTCTAATATCTTTTTTGTTTAAGTATTTTACATTTATTGTGTTTTAGTGAATAATTATAAAAAGTATATATAATTTTTTAGGAGCAAGGAGGATAGTCGCAGACATATGTGTTTTTGTGATTTTCTCAGCTTATCTAAAATGTTGATGATTTTTTCATCTCTGATGTTTACTTGTGTGCTGTTCCTTTTTCCTTTTTGTGATAGATAGATTTACTACAATTTCAAATGTATCCTACATTCTCATTTTGATTAATGTGATAGATGGATTGATGAAAATTTCAAATGTATCCTACATTCTCATTTTGAATAATGTGATAGATGGATTGATGAAAATTTAAAATGTATCCTACATTCTCATTTTGAATAATTTATGTGAATTCTGTTTTTAGTTGTCAAGACTTCTGTATTGAAGATTTTAATGCTAAACGTGTGCCATACATATTTTTATTTCAGATAAGTAAGTATGGGAAAGGTCTCTCTCATCCCCCCCCCCCCCCCCCCCCCCCATCTCTATGCATAACCTCCTATGAATGGGTTATGTTCCAGTCTGGTAAAGATGCATGTATATTGTATAAAGACTAAAGAATGACGAGAAGGAATATTATTTTTTAAATCTTTCACTGGAACCCTTCAACCTTTACAACAGGCTGGTTTAAAGTATCTTATAACTTTTGAGCGCCTTAGATTCAGAACTAAAAATCCGAATTTTTCAAAACAGTATTTTTTGTTCGCATGTCTCAAATATTAGATTAGGGTTTAAAGGTTTTACATCTAGTTAATACCGGAAAACCTAGTGTTGTGTGACCCAAAATCCAATTTGCTGTATTATTTAAACCGACAAATTACTTCATTAGTATTCTTAACAGGGAAAAGCAAAATGGTGTAAAAATACTTTTGTCTCTTACGGTATAATTTTATTAGATTCAAACTTTTCATCATTTGTACTTTTATAGTGCAAACATTCATAAATAGGCATTGTTTACTTTGTATCACATAATATCTACGCATTATAGTCTTAAATCTTATCGCTCATAGACATTCATTAGGAACGCAATATTATATCCATAAAGTGTTCTTTTTCATTGATTCTTACTCATTTTAACCATGCATTACGTTGTGTTTAATATTTAAAAAAATGTTGGTAACTTCTTCAGCTATTAGATCTCCATTCGAGAGAGTATATTGGAATTGAAAATAAATATATTTGGGTCTGGACACTGGCTTTTAGCCCATTAAATTGGAGACATTTGAGTAGACTGGACTGGACTTTTAGCTTAAAGGTAGTGTTCGCGAATGAAAGGAGGATAGGCTTGCGGCGATAATAAATGCTTTTAATCGCTACTAATCTTACTTCTATCTGTTGCGTCTAAAAGGAGTAAATTGTTAAAAACGACTCATGCTAAAGAACTTAGCGTCCATACAAATTCAGAAAGTTGCAACTTTCTCAATTTGGAGCGTAAAATAATCAATTTAATTCCAAACAGATGATTCAAATATTACAAACAATAGTCATCGATTATTTTTCGATGCATTCGCATATGGTTAATATTTCCTAAGATTTTTGATTTTGTTTTTAAAATAATATTTCGCTGGGACTGGATTTTCGAACATTCCTGGAAAATATGAAAATGTCGTCTTCATTATCAAAAATCCTCTGAAGAGGAATAAATGTTTTCCAAAGTAACTATCTTTTCATGAAAAAAAAAAATAAAAAGTAATATGAAACATCAACTTCATATGAATGCGTCGAAAAATTATCGATGATTATTGGTTGTAATATCTAAATGATTTGTTTTGAATTAAATTGATTTTTTAACGATCCGAGTTGAAAGTTGCAACTTTCTGAATTTGTATGGACGCTACGTTCTTCAATATAACTCGTTTCAAACAATTTTCTCCTTTTAGACGCAACAGATAGAAGTAATTGATTTCGATCAAATGCGCTTATTTTTTCGCCGTAATTGCTTATATACCTCCTTTCATTTTTCGCGAACACTCCCTGTAAGGCTATATTTGCTAAATGAATCTCTAAATGAGTCTCGCACATGAATATAACAACTTTCAATTTACACTTTACATTTATACATTATATATACATAGAAAAAAAGAAAGGACGTCAGGCAATCCTTCCGTACGACACGTCCGGAATATATACTTTCGGTCGTTCTTGCAGACCTCTTTTTTATACTATCCCGCCAAATTTGTTTCTTTTATAAAGCCTGTTTTCCCAACTTGATGTGAGGCACAAAAACTCTTAGACAGCTTTTTTCGATGAATTTTGAAATAAAAAGGACTGAAGGAGGAACAAAGGCCGCTTTGAAGGACCTGAAATTATTTGAATAGCGGCAGTTTAAAAGTGGCCCAGGAGACAGCTTGCATTGACTAGCTCAAGCTGTATCATATATTCATATTTTCTTTTCCATGACATCTCTTGCGCCACCAATGAGGTTTGAATTATTGAAGAAAAAATTATTTTTTTACATAATAAATGCAAATATGATTTTATTTTTAACTTAGAATAGAAAGTCAAGAATTCTTAAATGCCAATGTTGTTTTAAAGAGATTTTAGTGTACATTTCAAGTTTCTAAGAAGCCAAATGTTTTGAATTTACAGTTCAAATGTGCCCCCTCCCCCTGTGGGGGGGGGGGCAAAAATAATATTTGCTCTTCGCGCATAATTGGCCCCCCCCCTCCCTAGATTTTTTCTGTGTACGCCCTTGACTCCTCGCAAAGTTTTTTTTTGCAACGACATAAAATTTTAACATTAAATTAAGTATGAATGGAATATAAAATAATGACAAAAAATGGTAACATTAAATTAAATAAATGGAATACAAGTTTTTATAGATATATATAAATAGATATTAATTTGGTTTAGCACTGATATGTACATTGTACAATATGCACACATTATCTTACATACATCATACAGTAGAGCTGTACAATGTAATTGTACATACATTAATGTGTATTACACATTAATGTATGTGCATTGTACAGCTGTACTGTATTGTGTGTATGTATAACAATAATAACCTGAATTTATTTCCTTCTAAACAACTTCATAATTAACAAAAATTCATAAAAAAAATATGATATTCAAAACAATATTCTAAAAATTTATTTGTTAACTCTACTAAGCTGCTATATGCAGTACTCTCAAAGGTATTTGGTTTAAAAACATGATAAAATATATTTGCAAACCCACAAAGGATAAGACTTCAGAGACGATTGTGCGAAATTTGATTATCTTGTTTTCTTGCAGTCAGGGTTGCCTGTAGTGTATTTCTGTGCTTAACCATTCAACATACTTAAATAAATGCAGAAACCACAAATCAAGCTTTAAATCGTCATATTTTTAGAGTTTTTGGTCCTCTTTGTAGTCTTTTGTGGGTAACCCTGTTGTTGCAATCAAGTCGACTTTTCATTCATGATAAAAAAGTAAAAGAAAATATAAAAGACTTTTCATTTGTTAAAAAGACCTAAAAATTCAATTAAATAATGCATTTATTCTGTTATTTTTATATATACACATTACACAATACATTTGCACATATTTCTTAATCCTCAGGTCTTAAATAAAAGTAATGTTTAACCCAAAATTATTTTTTTCGACAAATTCTTAACAATTGTTTTTAATATTTTGTTCTTGTAGCTTTGTTATGAATTTAAAAATCTTGGGATATAAGAAATTGAGTAGTTGCCACACAAAGTGATTTTCTTATCCCTCTTTGCAACCCTTTGTCGTCGTTTACATTAGATATTAAACGTTTTAAATTCCATTCTGGAATATCAAAGGTATACACCATAAGGTTGCAAAGATATAAGGATTAGAAAATCTAGGTGTGTAGCAAAGATTCAGTTCCTTTGTAGATATTTTCATACAGCTAGTCTTATACAATGCAATCTACAATTATATCTCTATATATCCACTTGATGAAATGTTATATCTTTCTTTATATCTAAGAATTTACATTAAACTTAAGTTCAAATAGAAGGGGGGTAAAGTAGATTAAACTTCTTATACAATACAGTAATAGTTCAAAATTTCTTAATGGTAGACATTTTTTGTTCAACATATTTTAAAATCTTTGTTCTTTATCTTAGTTTTAAGCATTATACCTTTTAATCTTTGCTTCTCAATTTAAATGCTCAGCATGTTTGAGTACCCTGGCTTTGTGGCTAAACCATATTTTTAATTTCAATGGTTTCATACCACATAACTATAGGTCACCCACCTCTACCCTGCTCTACCTTTATAGCTTTAATAATCATCGGCACTACCGTTACAACAAGGGCTGGTTTGTGGGGGGGGGGGGGCTGGTTTTGTACTTTTGGAGTCACTGGAGTGGGTGGTTGGTGAATCAACTAAGTGAGGGATTAAACATTTAAATTTATTCTAATTAACTTTAACATCTGATGTTTTTATTCTAATTCCACTGAATCAGTGCACCAGTGTAGTATGGCGCTCACTGGGTTTGACAGAGCAGAGTTAGAGGAGAAGTTGGCAGACGCTGAACAGAGAGTTATTAAGTCGGGTCAGCACATCCAGGTGCTCGACCAGCAGATCAAGGAGCTCGAGGTGCTCTACAAGCGCGCACAGAAATCCAAGAAGCACGCTAGCAGATACAATCTTAGGCTTAAACTCAGTGTGTTATCAGGTTAGTCAATAATATGACAAAAGGGACAATTTTGACAGTTGAATTAATATTATATTTTTAGATTCAAATTTTTCCTCTGAACAAATTTTATTTTGTACTTTCCGTTCGATATTTCTGCTTTTGGCCGTAAATCGTTATTTTCCACCCCCAATCGTTGAGAAAGATGGCGACTGTGTCCAGCTGTTTTCAAGCTGCGAATGCCGGGTAACTGTCAAACCACAGCTGTGCTAGCTGTCAGGGCACCGACCTGTCAGATGTACTTGCAAAACTAGAAGGCCGTTTCTAGACAGGTGGCTAGTGGCCCCTAAAAATTTGCAAATTTATAAATTTGTTGCGTCGGAAAACTTCCGTTATCCTGATACCCTATAGTCTGTAATTTGAGCTTTATTGGCGAATAATGCACTCGAAAGCGTAATAAAATTAAATATTTAACATTGAAATTTGAGCTAGCTCCGCGACTGGAGTTTTACTATCCATCAATCTTCGAATATATGATGTGGTCCTTTCCTAATCTATTTATTACCCTCCTCCTTCCCCCCCCC